>NC_087475.1:397500-627611 GCF_036417665.1 Passer domesticus | reverse complement strand
GAAAGGAAAGGAAAGGAAAGGAAAGGAAAGGAAAGGAAAGGAAAGGAAAGGAGGAAAAAGGGAAAGGAGGAAAGGGGCAAAGGAGTAAAGAGAGAAAGGAAGAAAGAGGGAAAGGGGAGAGGGGGAAAAGGGAAAGGAGAAAAGGGGAAAGGGGAAAGGGGAAAGGGGGAAAGGAAAGGGGAAAGGAGGGGAGGAAGGAAAGGGGGAAAGGAAAGGGCAAGGGGGAAGAGGGAAAGGAGGAAAGGGGGAAAGAAATAAAGAGAGAAAGGGGGAAAGAAATAAAGAGAGAAAGGAAGAAAGAGGAAAGGGAGAGGGGGAAAAGGGAAAGGGAGAAAAGGGGAAAGGAAAGGGGGAAAGGGGGAAAGGGGGAAAGGGGGAAAGGGCAGCGCTCTCAGGTGGCTGCTCCAGCCCTGCCTCCCGCCAGACGCCAAATCCAAGCCGGCAAATGCAGCTCCATTCTTTTTCCCCCTTTTTCTTCCTTCAATGCGGGCTACAAGGCTACTGCCAAAAACATATCCAGCACAATCAAACATCAGATGGTGACTCCTTTCCACAGCTTGTGTGAGTGAAAACAGTGAAATTATACCCATGTTTTAGCGGCGAATCCCCTGGTGTTCGAGCGAGGCAAGCCCAGCACAGGGCTCTTGTTCTCCTGCTTTTTGTTCCTGGACTTGCACTGTTTTTAGCACTGGACACCATTCAGCCCCCATTCAGCATTGTATGTCACTTCACATATGGTTCATCCGCTCCAAATGTGTGCATGTACCCAGAAAATGCAGCTTTTCATTATGTATTCTCTATGTAACAGAAAAGATTAAGATGTAAGCCCGGTGAATGCAGCAGGAATTAGTTGGACAGATGAATAAGGGAAAAATGAATCTGGAATGACGGCGGATTTAGTCTAATGATGGTGGGAGGGCGGTAAGAACTTGGTGGTAGGTTTCAGCCCTTTTAATCCCAGCCTGTGTGTGTATTTTGGCAGGAGAAATGTTTCTTCAGAACTGCATCCAGAGGGATACAGTAAAAACACTTTTAACCCGATCCACATGAAAGGCATCAAAATTGTCAGGCAGCACAACGCCCGCGCCGCCCCAAACCCTGCTCAAATCTGGGGTGCTCCGGGTGGAGACCCCGCAGAATTTGGACAATAAACATAAAAACCCCCACCTTCGTGCAATATCAGCCCTGAATTTATGCATTTCATTCAGTTATTCCTCCTCTCGAGATACCATTTCCATGAATATCCGCTAATGAGGAAGCCTTTGATGCAACTCGGAGAGGGGATTTCAGTTTTAAAAGGAGAATAAAAGGACTGAAGTTTCCTTACCCCCTCTGCCCACAAATGCTCCCCTCAAACGTGCCCGATGGTGAGCTAAAGATATTTTTTAAATTCAGGCGTTTGTGCCACTTCAGGCTGGAAGTGTCAAGGCGTGGATAAATAGAAAAGCAGCTCATTTGATAGCGGCCGTTTCCAGTGCCCGACACAAAACAAGGAGGGACAGAAACCCCGACCCTCAATGGGAGCATTGGGAGCTAAGCTCACTTCCTACAACAGTTTGCACAGGGAGAAAGAGATATTTTTTCTTTTTTTTCTTTTTTTTTTTTCGGATTGAAAATCAGCATTTGCATCACAATGGAGATATTTCAAAAGTATAAACACAAAGGGCTGCAACTTCAGAGGCTGCCGGGTCAGCTGCGCCGCGCTCCTCGGTGTGCAGCGCATCCTCTGCAGCCGGGAAAGGCGGGATTGCCTTGGAGGGCATCGGGAATTCCCGGAGCTGCTGGGGCTCAGAGCCTCCTTCGGCCACTTCTGGGTCCCACAAATCCTTCAGTCACTTTTCTGTGTCCCACAGACCCTTCAGTGATTCTGTGTCCCACAGATCCTTCAGTGACTCTGTCCCACAGATCCTTAGTGACTTGTGTGTCCCCACAAATCCTTCAGTCACTTTTCTGTGTCCCAAAAATCCTTCAGTCACTTTTCTGTGTCCCACAGATCCTTCAGTGACTCTGTCCCACAGATCCTTAGTGACTTGTGTGTCCCACAGATCCTTCAGTCACTTTTCTGTGTCCAACAAATCCTTTAGTGACTTTTCTGTGTCCCACAGACCCTTCAGTGACTTCTGTGTCCCACAAATCCTTCAGCAACTCTGTATCCCACAAATCCTTCAAGGACTCTGTGTCCCACAAATCCTTCGTGTCCCACAGATCCTTCAGTGACTTCTGTGCCCCAAAAATCCTTCAGTCACTTTTCTGTGTCCCAAAAATGCTTCAGTGACTCTGTGTCCCACAGATCCTTTAGTGACTTTTCTGTGTCCCACAGATCCTTCAGCAACTTCTGTGTCCCACAGATCCTTCTGTGTCCCGCAGATCCTTCAGGGACTTCTGTGTCCCACAGATCCTTAGTGACTTTTCTGTGTCCCACAGATCCTTCAGTGATATTTTCTGTGTCCCACAAATCATTCAGTCACTTTTCTGTGTCCCACAGACCCTTCAGTGATATTTTCTGTGTCCCACAAATCATTCAGTCACTTTTCTGTGTCCCACAAATCCTTTAATCACTTTTCTGTGTCCCACAGATCCTTTAGTGACTCTGTGTCCCACAAATCCTTCAGTGATTTTGTGTCCCACAGATCCTTTAGTGACTTTTCTGTGTCCCACAGACCCTTCAGTGACTTCTGTGTCCCTCAAATCCTTCAGTCACTTTTCTGTGTCCCACAAATCCTTCAGTGACTCTGTGTCCCACAGATCCTTTAATGCCTTCCCTGTGTCCCACAGTTCCTTCAAGGACTTCTGTGTCCCACAGATCCTTCAAGGACTCTGTGTCCCACAGATCCTTCTGTGTCCCCCAGATCCTTAGTGACTTCTGTGTCCCACAGATCCTTAGTGACTTTTCTGTGTCCCACAGCTCCTTCAGTGATATTTTCTGTGTCCCATAAATCATTCAGTCACTTTTCTGTGTCCCACAAATCCTTTAGTCACTTTTCTGTGTCCCACAGATCCTTTAGTGATTCTGTGTCCCACAGATCCTTAGTGATTTTTCTGTGTCCCACAGATCCTTTAGTGATTCTGTGTCCCACAGATCCTTAGTGATTTTTCTGTGTCCCACAGATCCTTTAGTGATTCTGTGTCCCACAGATCCTTCAGTGACTTCTGTGTCCCACAGATCCTTAGTGATTTTTCTGTGTCCCACAGATCCTTCAGGGACTCTGTGTCCCATACATCCTTCAGTCACTTTTCTGTGTCCCACAGATCCTTCAGGGACTCTGTGTCCCATAGATCCTTCAGTCACTTTTCTGTGTCCCACAAATCCTTCAGTGACTTCTGTGTCCCACAAATCCGTCAGTGATTTTGTGTCCCACAGATCCTTTAGTGACTTTTCTGTGTCCCACAGATCCTTTAATGACTTCCCTGTGTCCCACAGTTCCTTCAAGGACTTCTGTGTCCCACAAATCCTTCAGTCACTTTTCTGTGTCCCACAAATCCTTTAATCACTTTTCTGTGTCTCACAGATCCTTCAGTGACTTCTGTGTCCCACAGATCCTTAGTGATTTTTCTGTGTCCCACAGATCCTTCAGTGACTCTGTGTCCCACAAATCCTTCAGTGATTTTGTGTCCCACAGATCCTTAGTGATTTTTCTGTGTCCCTACAGATCCTTCAGTGACTCTGTGTCCCACAAATCCTTCAGTGATTTTGTGTCCTACAGATCCTTTAGTGACTTTTCTGTGTCCCACAGATCCTTCAGGGACTTTGTGTCCCACAGACCCTTCAGTGACTTCTGTGTCCCTCAAATCCTTCAGTGACTCTGTGTTCCAGAGTTCCTTCAGTGATTTTGTGTCCCACAAATCCTTTAATGACTTCCCTGTGTCCCACAGTTCCTTCAAGGACTTCTGTGTCCCACAAATCCTTCAGTCACTTTTCTGTGTCCCACAAATCCAAAGCCACCCCTACCAGTCTGAAAGGCATCATTTGAATTTTTCCTCTGTTTATGGTTTGGGTGGGGTTTTTTTGTTTGTTTGTTTGTTTGGGGTTTTTAAAAATATTTAATCCAATAAGATTTCAGTGAATAAATGCTCTCCATTCAAAAAATAAAAATAAATTGATCTGTGCACGGGAAACCTCTGGACAAATAACAATTCCTCCTGCCTAGCACCAAAGATATTCTGACACATCCTGTGCGCATGGGTGGCTCTCAGCTGCCCCGGTTAAACACTGGCAGCCAAAAAAATAAGGAAAGAATTCTCCTCCTGTGTCTGTTCATTACAATTTGATTGAAAAGAAAATAAAGTGGTTTAAAAATCCTGGTAGTATTTTTTAAAATTATCCCCCTGCTTCCCCACAAAAGGATTTTAAGGATTAATCCCTCTAAGAAGCTGAATAAAACCTTTCCAGTTACTGACTAGAAAATTAAATATATTAAATATATCTTAAATAACATAATTACATGTATCTTAAATAATGTAATTAAATATATGATCCTGTGAAGAAATTACCTCTTTTTGAAACAAAATAAAAATTAAATTTTTAACTGCAATTCTTCAGTGCCAGAAGATCAAAATGTGTCCATTTGGTCCTGAGAAATTTCACCACCAAACCCAGGGGGCTCCTCTTTGGGTGGGGGTTGCAGTACTTGGGCTGAAGTTGTTACATTTGACATTTACACCTAAATTTCACCATTCTGACAAAATTTCCAAAATTTCCAAAAACTGACCAAAATCAGTGGCCCGAGTAAGACAAACCAGTTGGTTTCACCAGTTAATTTTACCAGTTATTTTCAACAGTTAATTTCACCAGTTAATTTAACCAGTTGATTTCACCAGTTGATTTCACCAGTTAATTTTACCAGCTAATTTTACCAGCTAATTCCCCCAGTTACTATTACCAGTGAATTTTACTAATTAATTTCCCCAGTTAATATTACCAGTGAATTTTACCGGTTAATTCCCCCAGTTAATATTACCAGTAAATTTTACTAATTAATTCCCCCAGTTGATATTACCAGGGAATTTTACTAATTAATTTCCCCAGTTAATATTACCAGTGAATTTTACCAGTTAATTCCCCCAGTTACTATTACCAGTGAATTTTACTAATTAATTTCCCCAGTTACTATTACCAGTGCATTTTACCAGTTATTTTCCCCAGTTAATATTACCAGTGAATTTTACTAGTTAATTCCCCCAGTTACTATTACCAGTGAATTTTACCAGTTAATTCCCCCAGTTACTATTACCAGTGAATTTTACTAATTAATTTCCCCAGTTACTATTACCAGTGCATTTTACCAGTTATTTTCCCCAGTTAATATTACCAGTGAATTTTACTAATTGATTCCCCCAGTTACTATTACCAGTAAATTTTACTAATTAATTTCCCCAGTTACTATTGCCAGTGAATTTTACCAGTTAATTTCTCCAGTGAATTTTACCAGTTAATTTCCCCAGTTACTATTACCAGTAAATTTTACTAATTAATTTCCCCAGTTACTACTACCAGTGAATTTTACCAGTTAATTTCCCCAGTTAATATTACCAGTGAATTTTACTAGTTATTTTCCCCAGTTAATATTACCAGTAAATTTTACTAATTAATTTCCCCAGTTACTATTACCAGTGAATTTTACCAGTTACTTTCACCTCCTTTTCCCACCCTTCCATGAGGACTCACACCATGACCTGCAGCTGCTTTCAACTTCCCCAAACCCGGCTCCTTTTTGGTCTCTTTTCACATGGGTTTGGACTTAAAAACCTTTTAGTGGGTTTGGGTTTAAAATTCAGAGGCGGAGCAGAAATCCCAGCTGGGCCCAGCCCAAAGGCAGGGTCTCACTGTGCCCTGCAGCTGCTGTAAGCCAGGCTCAAATCAGGCTCATTTTTGCCCCTTTCCCCACAGGTTCAGGTTTAAAATGCAGCACCAGAGCAGGAACTCCAGCAGCGCGGTTCCCTCCGTGCCAAACCCAGCCCCAAACTCCTGGAGGTGCAAGAATTCCTCCCGAAGAGGGCAGGGCTCTGGCCTTGGCCTTCATCCCGATTTCAGGCCACTTCAGACATTGAATTTATGGGGTTTGGCCCTGCAGGGAGTTTTCCAACTTTTGCAGTTTTGTTGGTGTTTCCCCTGCTTGTGCACCTGCAATTTTTTAAGGGATTTTTTTCCCTGTAGGATCGAGTGACAACTCATTAAGTCAGAATTCTTCATTAAAGCCAAATTGGAGGCTGCAGGTGCCACCCACAGCATGCTTTTCCTGTGCTGTATTAATAAGTAGATGGGACTTTTTTATGTAGAAAATTCTTCTTTATTTACACAATTCATTTTCATACAGTTTTTTACATGTTTAGTGTTTAATTGTCTAGTAGTTTTCTCATTACTCAATTTATTGGCTAGTAAATGGCATTTTACATGTTTATGAAATCTCTTTATTCTCGGACTGTTTACATATCTTATTTATTGATTCTTATGGGATAAATTTCTTGTTTTTGTAGGTGTTCACATGAATAAATTGTTGTGTTAACTGATTTTTATTTTATATATTTTTCATGGGGACAAACAGATTAGCTGTTAGCTGTACTTAGTGGAATTAGTAGGTTATGATATTATAAGGCTTTTCTTTTATAGGATTTTTACTTGTATGGTACGCTCCTGGGTGTTGTCCTTGTGATGCCTCAGGTTTTAGGTTTTATATTTTCAGGTTCTGTGCTGCTTTAGTGTGGGGTCTGGGTTCACATCAGGGATGGTGAGCTCTGTGCACAGAGCAGGGACACAAAACAATTCCTGCTCCAGCTGGGCACCAAGGACAAATGATCCCAATCTCAGCCCAGAGCACAAACCCCGTGGGCTGCAGAGAGAAAAACAAGGATGGGACTGAAGGGGCTGCAGCTGGGGTTGGACACTGAACTGCAATGTGCACATGGAGCAGAGCTGAGCCCAGGGAGAGACCCCGGCAGCGCTCGTGCATTTTGGGGCCATTTGGGTTCATCCTGGGTGCATTTTGGGACCATTTGGGTTCATCCTGGGTGCATTTTGGGGCCATTTGGGTTCATCCTGGGTGCATTTTGGGACCATTTGGGTTCATCCTGGGTGCATTTTGGGTTCATTTGGGTTCATCCTGGGTGCATTTTGGGTTCATTTGGGTTCATCCTGGGTGCATTTTGGGACCATTTGGGTTCATCCTGGGTGCATTTTGGGACCATTTGGGTTCATCTTGGGTGCATTTTGGGACCATTTGGGTTCATCTTGGGTTCATTTTGGGACCATTTGGGTTCATCCTGAGTGCAGCCCTGGCTGGGCTCTGGTGCTGCCCCAGGTGGATCCATGGAGGAGATCCTTTGAATCAATCCCTGCTTTATTCTGTAGCTCTGCCCAGCCTCTGCTCTGGCTCAGCCTCACAAGGCATCACTGTCCCCATTGTCCCTGCAGGTGACCCAGACCTCCCCAGGGCCACCGTGGGGACTTTGTTCCACCCTGGCATCAGCCACGGAGCTGTCCTGTGCCCCCAGTGCCCCCAAAGGCCCTCCCAGCAGCTCCAGGACTCCAGCAGGGAACCGGGAGCATTCCCCCTCAGTGAGGAGAGGGGCCAGGCACGGCTGCAGGGGGTGAGGAGCCTCGAGCCAGGAAGGAGATGCTTTGGAAGAGCTGCTCCATCACTGAGTCTGAATGGCAGAATTTTAATTTTTTTTTTTATTATTTTCTCCAGGAAGCTGTGCCCGACACATTTGATGCCTTGAGAGGCTCCCTGCAACAGGGGCTGGGCAGAGTTAAAGAATAAATCAGGGATTTATTAAAGGACTTTTAAAGGATGCACCTTGGGCAGCACAAGAGCCCAGCCATGGCTCCACCCAAGGTGGACAGTGGGTCAGGAGCTCTCACACTTTTATAAGTTTTGTCCATTTCCATATTGGGGTTAATTACAATTACAGCTCCAGGCTGTGCAGTCCCATCCTCACAGTTTGCTCTCCTCAGTTCACTGTTTTTACACTTTCTGGGGCTGAAGCTGCAGCCCCAAGCAAAACCAGATCTCCTAAAACCATAAAAAGCTTTTTATACCCTTTTTAGTTTCTCCAGTAAATTTATCATGTTGTGTTATTCTCATTGTAATATCATGTTTCATTATTCCATTGAGTTAATTAAGAGCATCTTTCTGTTAGGACTGATTTCTCTTAAGGTTGATTGTTCTTAAGTTTATTTAGGGTCAGGTCTAACTCTTATTCATTTTAAGATTTCATGTTTTATCCCATTTTTATTCTATTTTATTAATTTTTATTATTCTTTATTCTGTGTCAATAATGTTATCTTTATGTTCTCTTAAGCATATTTTGCTAATATATACATAATATACACTCTATATGTACATATACTGGTGTTTTATATATATATATAAACATATTATATATATATTATATATATTATATACACTCTATATGTGTACATGTATTTTAACAAGTATACCCTTGATGTTTAAATATGTTTATCTAAATTGGGAGGTTATTTTCTTTTAGGGATAAGATGAATTTAACCAAGGCACCAGTGACATAGGAGAACGCAGTTTGCTAAACCTTTGCACCTGTACTGTAAATTCTGCCGTAGACAGCCCAGAAGAGTGAGTAGTGCCTTGGTGTCCTTGGTTCTGGGCTGGAAAAGGATTGTTGTGTGTGCCTGAGCTGTGAGGAGAGCTGCTGGCACTTTATCTGGAGTTCAGAGTCACACCCTGATGCAGTTCAGAATCCGCAAAATACAAAAGCTCAGAGTGAAGGTGTCACATTCAGCTCCTGGATCTGCTGCCACCTTCCCAAAGCTGTGTCACTGGCACCAAGGGGACTCTCCTGACAGGCAGCAGGGGTGTCCGTCCCCTGCCATGGAAAGGTGGATTCACCCTGAGGATGAGGAGGGAAAGGGGCCGTGCTGGGACCTGCTGCTGCTCCCCAGGCCCGGGGAGTTTTGGAGCCTCCACATGTCCCCTCATGCTCTCACCAGGAGCCTGCTGGGTCCCCAGAGCTGCACAAACCCGTGTTGGGAGCCACTGTAAAAGAGAATTGGTCTAAAATTCCCCAAATCTCAATTCCTGAACCTTAGGAAGGAATTCCTGAGCTCAGGATCTGGCTGGTACATCTGAGGGACTTCCTGTGGATGAGGAAAACCTGGCAAAAACCCCTCTCACTGGCTGTTCCAGGAAACAACAGGGTTCTCCAGGTTCAGGTGAAATCCCAGAGATCCCAAATCCCCGGGGCTGGCACAGCCCTGCCAGCCCAGGCAGTGCCAGCTGTGCCCCATGGCCACCTTGTCCCCAGCCCAGAGCACTCAGTGCCACCTGCAGGGGACACCTGCAGGGATGGGCACTGCCAAGCTCCCTGGGCAGCCCCTGCCAAGGCCTGAGCACCCTTTCCATGGGCAAATTCCTGCTGCTGGCCCAGCTGAGCCTGCCCTGGCCCAGCCTGAGGCCGTTCCCTCTGCTCCTGTCCCTGTTCCCTGGAGCAGAGCCCGACCCCCCCGGCTGTCCCCTCCTGCCAGGGACTTGTGCAGAGCCACAAGGGCCCCTGAGCCTCCTTTGCTCCAGCCTCAGCCCCTTCCCAGCTCCTCAGCAATTCTCCAGCCCCTTCCCAGCTCCTCAGCAATTCTCCAGCCCCTTCCCAGCTCCGTTCCCTGCCCTGGACTCCTCCAGCCCCTCCAGGTCTCTCCTGCAGGACCAGAACTGGGCACAGCCCTCAAGGACACAGTGCCCAGCACAGGGGACAGTCCCTGCCCTGGGGGACAATCTCTTTGTCCCTGGGGCTGTGCCCACAGTGGGGCTGGCACAGCCCAGGTGCCCTCAGCCCCTTGCCCAGCTTGCAGCCCCAGCAGTTCCTGGGCAGAGGCAGCACAGAGGGCACAGGGGAGAGGGGAAGGCTCCCCATGACCCCACAGAGCACTTTGGGATCACCCACCCTGCAGATGGGGACTGTCCTGGCAGCAGTGCCCTCTCTGGGGACAGCCAGGCTCCCCAGGCCCCTCCAGCTGCCACTCCAGGGACCATGCCATGCAGGAGAAGTGAGCTGGTGTCCCTGGTGACCAGGAGCTCACCCAGCTCTGCCTTGACCACCACCTTCTAATAATGCTGCAAAGGTCATATTGATTTTCCGGGCTCTAATCGCATGGAATATTTTATCCATTGTGCAGCAGCAAGTTGGATAGCTTGGGCTGCTTATTTGATTTCAGCAGGCAGACAATTCCCAGCAGGGCTGTGAAACTGGATCTGTGTCATCTTCTGAGCTGACACAGAGCACCCCAACCCCACCTGGGGCTGCCCCACTCCTGGTCCATGGCTGCAGCTCCAGGCTGGGAAAATGTGGGAGCCCTGGAACTGAGAATTCCAGAATTCCAGACTCTCTGTGCTGCCAGGCTCTGACCCCAGGAGAACACTGCACTGACCTGAGGCCCTGGAGAAGCTTCCCAAATGGAATGCCAGAACTGGGATTGTGGGTGTGCAGTTTGGATAAAGTGTGTGATATCACAGGGTGGGGAACTCGGAGTGTGAGGGTTTAGAATGCAGGAATAGATACAAGGCAAGATGGAGGGTTTGGGGTGGAGGCTACTCCTTCTTCACCTTCTCCTTCTTCTTCTTCTTCACCTTCTTGTCCTTCTTCTTCACTTCCTTCTCCATGGGTTTGGGTGGTTTTGTGTCATTGGATAAAAAAGTCCCCATTGCGGGCACGGGTGGTTGGGTATGGGGTTAAAAGTGAAAATAATTGAGGTGTCATTTCTTAATTGGACAGTTTATCCTCCAAAGGCCTTGCAGAGAGAGACAGGGCTCCATTTTTAGTTTGTTGGAGTGAAGTGCTGCAGAGCTCAGGGTTTGTGAGACTGTGACAGACACAAGAACTGACAAACATCTGAGTCCCAACAAGAAATTCCATCTCACACATTTAAGCCCAGCCCTGGCATAAAGGAGATAAAACTCCAAGCTGGGATGGGCAAAGCTCAGCTCACAGTGTTGAGATGTGAGGCACCAGCAAGTACATGTGGTGGAACCTCTGTCCTTGGGAATGTTCCAGACCTGTCCAGAGGTGGCCCCTGGGGACGCGGCTCAGGGGTGGTGTTGGTGCTGCTGGGTTGGACCCCAGTTGGACCAAACAATCCTGAAGGTCTCTCCCAGCCCTCCTGACCCTGGATTCTGTGATTTTCTCGCCATACAACTCTTCAAAGCCTTTTAGGCACCAGGAATTCCTGTGCTCAGACTGGCTCCCAGCACGCATTTTTACCACGTTGACTTTGCATTCCGACATTGTTCAGTGCTGCTCCTTGTGCTACACCAGGAGGGAATTCCACAGAATCACGGGATCATGGAATGCCCTGAGTGGGATTGACCCCCAGGGGTCCCCCAGTGCCAGCCCTGCCCTGCCCAGAGCCCCAAGCCCAGCCTGGGCACCCCTGGCAGCGCTGGCCAAAGGCTCCTGGAGCTCTGGCAGCCTCGGGGCCGTGCCCATTCCCTGGGCAGCCTGGGCAGTGCCAGCAGCCTCTGGGGAAGAGCCTTTCCCTGCCCTGCAGCCTGGCCTGGCCCAGCCCCAGGCGCTCCCTGGTGCTGTCCCTGTCCCAGAGCAGAGCTGGAGCTGTCCCTGCGCTGCCCTCGGGAGGAGCTGCAGCCCCGGGGAGCTCTGCCCTCAGGCTGCTCCAGGCTGGGCTGGCCAGGGCACCTCGGGGCCCCTCCAGGCCCTTCCCCACCCCGTGTCCCTCCCCTGGACACCCTCTGGGAGTTTTAGAGCTTTGTCACACCCTGGCACCCAAACCTGCCTCAGCACCGAAGCACTACAGAAACGCCAGGGCACTTTTTAATTTTTTTTTTTTTTTTTTTTTTTTTTTTTTTTTATTATTGCTTTTGTTTTATCCAGCCCTAAATCCCAACCAAGCTGCAGCAAAGAGCTGGGAGACCCAAAGCAGCTCTCCAGGCAGGAGGGGTGACAAACAAAGGTCCCTCTGCACACCAGGGCAGGACTGGGAGCACCTGCAGCAATGCAGCCAATGCTCTGTGTGTGCAAAATCCGTGTGGGGACACTGGGATGTGGGGGATTTTCCCTGGAAAAAGGTAACGGGGCTGGAGTGACGTTCTCCTGGGCAAAGCAGCTCCCTCACCCTTGTTGTGTTGAATGTGGAAGGAAGAGTTGCTCATCCCTCATTTCCCACTGCCCTGCTGTTGGGGAAGGTGAAACAGGAAAGCCTTATAAATGTGATTGCCTGGCAAAAGATTTTGAGAATATGGAAACTATAAGTGAGATTGAAATGAAAGCAAGCTTTGAGATACCTTAGCTGCTGAACAACTGGGAAACAATGGCACGGCTGCTGAAGGCAATCCCCTTTGATGGAACAATCCCCTGTGATTGCAGACAGGTCCAGGGGTCAGAGCAGACCCTGCTGGCCTGGCAGAAGGGGTCCAAAGAGCAGTTCTTAGGGTTTAAAATGTCACACGGTATGGTAATGTAATGATTCTTACAGGCTGTGTGTAAATGCTCCAGGATTGGTATCTTGTACTAGATTGGTCAGTGAGAATTAGAATATTCAGCACAGAAGAAGGTTTGCTGTATTGTAACGAGAACTCCTCTCTCTTACTCTTTCATCCTCTCTTTTCCTCTTGCTCTCTCTTTCTTTCTCTCTCCCCCTTTGGGGCCTGCTCCGAGCTGTGGCTGCAGCTCCAGGCAGGGCCCTGCACCCAGGCCCTCTGCAATAAACCCCAAATGTCAGACACGGTGTCCTGGGTTGGCTATATGATGCTTTTATCCCCAATCACGTCTTGTGTTTATGCTGAATAACAAGTTTTGCACCTTTAAGTCTTGTTCCAGAGAGCGAAGGGAGGAGGAAGAAGCCGCAGTTTGTTTTCAGACACGGCACTCACTCCTCCCTGTTCCTGCTCTGGATGGACAGACAGCGGGACAGAGCTCTCCTTTGCTTTTAGCTCATTTGAGCTGTGGTTTTTCTTTTCCTTGCAGCTGTTTAACCTGCTCTGGCCTGAGCAGAGCACCGGCAGCTCTGCCTGTGGCCGCGGGGCCGGGCCTGGGCCGCGGCGTTTCCAGCACAAAAAGACTGATAAAAAACGGAGTGAGCCGAGCTGCAATCAGGGGAGGGACTGTTCTGAGTTTGTCACCCCTTTTGGAGCAGCAAGAGAGTTTATTGGTTAGTATTGTTTAGGTTTTATTGTTTAATAAACAGGCTTCTGTCCACTTTTCTCCAAGGAGGTGTTTTCTTCTGAACTGGCTGAGGGAGAGGCCAATGGAATCTGCTTTCCCAGAGGAGCCCCTCTGGGGGTTCTGTCCCAGATTTGCCCTGAACCAGGACACCTGGCTTCAGAGATCTCTGGTCTTTGTCCATCCTGACCATCCTACCCCGCTGGCACTCCCACACCTGGCACAGCTCTGAGCTCTGCACCTTCCACCCAGCCCTGGCACGGCTCTGAGCTCTGCACCTTCCATCCACACCTGGCACGGCTCTGAGCTCTGCACCTTCCATCCACACCTGGCACAGCTCTGAGCTCTGCACCTTCCACCCAGCCCTGGCACGGCTCTGAGCTCTGCACCTTCCATCCACATCTGGCACGGCTCTGAGCTCTGCACCTTCCATCCACACCTGGCACGGCTCTGAGCTCTGCACCTTCCACCCAGCCCTGGCACGGCTCTGAGCTCTGCACCTTCCATCCAGCCCTGGCACGGCTCTGAGCTCTGCACCTTCCAACCAGCCCTGGCACGGCTCTGAGCTCTGCACCTTCCATCCAGCCCTGGCACGGCTCTGAGCTCTGCACCTTCCACCCACACCTGGCACGGCTCTGAGCTCTGCACCTTCCATCCAGCCCTGGCACGGCTCTGAGCTCTGCACCTTCCATCCAGCCCTGGCACGGCTCTGAGCTCTGCACCTTCCATCCTCACCTGGCACGGCTCTGAGCTCTGCACCTTCCATCCAGCCCTGGCACGGCTCTGAGCTCTGCACCTTCCATCCAGCCCTGGCACGGCTCTGAGCTCTGCACCTTCCACCCAGCCCTGGCACGGCTCTGAGCTCTGCATGCTCCACCCAGCCCTGGCACGGCTCTGAGCTCTGCCGCTTCCATCCACACCTGGCACGTCTCTGAGCTCTGCACCTTCCATCCAGCCCTGGCACGGCTCTGAGCTCTGCATGCTCCATCCAGCCCTGGCACGGCTCTGAGCTCTGCACCTTCCATCCAGCCCTGGCACGGCTCTGAGCTCTGCACCTTCCACCCAGCCCTGGCATGGCTCTGAGCTCTGCACCTTCCATCCAGCCCTGGCACGGCTCTGAGCTCTGCACCTTCCATCCAGCCCTGGCACGGCTCTGAGCTCTGCACCTTCCACCCAGCCCTGGCACGGCTCTGAGCTCTGCACCTTCCATCCAGCCCTGGCACGGCTCTGAGCTCTGCATGCTCCATCCAGCCCTGGCACGGCTCTGAGCTCTGCACCTTCCACCCAGCCCTGGCACGGCTCTGAGCTCTGCCGCTTCCATCCACACCTGGCACGGCTCTGAGCTCTGCACCTTCCATCCACATCTGGCACGGCTCTGAGCTCTGCACCTTCCATCCACACCTGGCACGGCTCTGAGCTCTGCCCCTTCCATCCAGCCCTGGCACGGCTCTGAGCTCTGCACCTTCCATCCAGCCCTGGCACGGCTCTGAGCTCTGCACCTTCCATCCACACCTGGCACGGCTCTGAGCTCTGCCCCTTCCAGCCAGCCCTGGCACGGCTCTGAGCTCTGCACCTTCCATCCAGCCCTGGCACGGCTCTGAGCTCTGCACCTTCCATCCAGCCCTGGCACGGCTCTGAGCTCTGCACCTTCCATCCACACCTGGCACGGCTCTGAGCTCTGCCCCTTCCAGCCAGCCCTGGCACGGCTCTGAGCTCTGCACCTTCCACCCAGCCCTGGCACGGCTCTGAGCTCTGCATGCTCCATCCAGCCCTGGCACGGCTCTCAGCTCTGCACCTTCCACCCAGCCCTGGCACGGCTCTGAGCTCTGCACCTTCCATCCACACCTGGCACGGCTCTGAGCTCTGCACCTTCCATCCACATCTGGCACGGCTCTGAGCTCTGCACCTTCCATCCAGCCCTGGCACGGCTCTGAGCTCTGCACCTTCCACCCAGCCCTGGCACGGCTCTGAGCTCTGCACCTTCCATCCAGCCCTGGCACGGCTCTGAGCTCTGCATGCTCCATCCAGCCCTGGCACGGCTCTGAGCTCTGCACCTTCCACCCAGCCCTGGCACGGCTCTGAGCTCTGCCGCTTCCATCCACACCTGGCACGGCTCTGAGCTCTGCACCTTCCATCCACATCTGGCACGGCTCTGAGCTCTGCACCTTCCATCCAGCCCTGGCACGGCTCTGAGCTCTGCCCCTTCCATCCAGCCCTGGCACGGCTCTGAGCTCTGCACCTTCCATCCAGCCCTGGCACGGCTCTGAGCTCTGCACCTTCCATCCACACCTGGCACGGCTCTGAGCTCTGCCCCTTCCAGCCAGCCCTGGCACGGCTCTGAGCTCTGCACCTTCCATCCAGCCCTGGCACGGCTCTGAGCTCTGCACCTTCCATCCACACCTGGCACGGCTCTGAGCTCTGCCCCTTCCAGCCAGCCCTGGCACGGCTCTGAGCTCTGCACCTTCCATCCAGCCCTGGCACGGCTCTGAGCTCTGCACCTTCCATCCACACCTGGCACGGCTCTGAGCTCTGCACCTTCCACCCACACCTGGCACGGCTCTGAGCTCTGCACCTTCCATCCACACCTGGCACGGCTCTGAGCTCTGCCCCTTCCACCCAGCCCTGGCACGGCTCTGAGCTCTGCACCTTCCATCCACACCTGGCACGTCTCTGAGCTCTGCACCTTCCATCCAGCCCTGGCACGGCTCTGAGCTCTGCATGCTCCATCCAGCCCTGGCACGGCTCTGAGCTCTGCACCTTCCACCCAGCCCTGGCACGGCTCTGAGCTCTGCACCTTCCATCCAGCCCTGGCACGGCTCTGAGCTCTGCACCTTCCACCCACACCTGGCACGGCTCTGAGCTCTGCACCTTCCATCCACACCTGGCAGGGCTCTGAGCTCTGCACCTTCCATCCAGCCCTGGCACGGCTCTGAGCTCTGCACCTTCCATCCACACCTGGCACGGCTCTGAGCTCTGCACCTTCCACCCAGCCCTGGCACGGCTCTGAGCTCTGCACCTTCTACCGAGCCCTGGCACGGCTCTGAGCTCTGCACCTTCCACCCAGCCCTGGCACGGCTCTGAGCTCTGCATGCTCCATCCAGCCCTGGCACGGCTCTGAGCTCTGCACCTTCCATCCACACCTGGCACGTCTCTGAGCTCTGCACCTTCCATCCAGCCCTGGCACGGCTCTGAGCTCTGCCCCTTCCATCCACACCTGGCACGGCTCTGAGCTCTGCCCCTTCCATCCAGCCCTGGCACGGCTCTGAGCTCTGCACCTTCTACCGAGCCCTGGCACGGCTCTGAGCTCTGCCCCTTCCAGCCAGCCCTGGCACGGCTCTGAGCTCTGCACCTTCCACCCAGCCCTGGTACGGCTCTGAGCTCTGCATGCTCCATCCAGCCCTGGCACGGCTCTGAGCTCTGCACCTTCCACCCAGCCCTGGCACGGCTCTGAGCTCTGCACCTTCCATCCACACCTGGCACGGCTCTGAGCTCTGCCCCTTCCACCCAGCCCTGGCACGGCTCTGAGCTCTGCACCTTCCATCCAGCCCTGGCACGGCTCTGAGCTCTGCACCTTCTACCGAGCCCTGGCACGGCTCTGAGCTCTGCACCTTCCATCCACACCTGGCACGGCTCTGAGCTCTGCACCTTCCACCCAGCCCTGGCACGGCTCTGAGCTCTGCATGCTCCATCCAGCCCTGGCACGGCTCTGAGCTCTGCACCTTCCATCCACACCTGGCACGTCTCTGAGCTCTGCACCTTCCATCCAGCCCTGGCACGGCTCTGAGCTCTGCACCTTCCATCCACATCTGGCACGGCTCTGAGCTCTGCACCTTCCATCCAGCCCTGGCACGGCTCTGAGCTCTGCACCTTCCACCCAGCCCTGGCACGGCTCTGAGCTCTGCACCTTCCACCCAGCCCTGGCACGGCTCTGAGCTCTGCACCTTCCATCCAGCCCTGGCACGGCTCTGAGCTCTGCACCTTCCACCCAGCCCTGGCACGGCTCTGAGCTCTGCCCCTTCCATCCAGCCCTGGCACAGCTCTGAGCTCTGCACCTTCTACCGAGCCCTGGCACGGCTCTGAGCTCTGCACCTTCCATCCAGCCCTGGCACGGCTCTGAGCTCTGCACCTTCCATCCAGCCCTGGCACGGCTCTGAGCTCTGCACCTTCCACCCAGCCCTGGCACGGCTCTGAGCTCTCCATGCTCCACCCAGCCCTGGCTATGCCAGCTGCCCTGGGCACAGGTTGCCAGCCTGGTCCCAGCCCGCAGGCTGGGGCTGGAGCAGCCCGTGCAGGCTCTGGAAGCCTGGCACGCCTGCCAGCGCCGTTGGGCCCTTTGAGCTCGCCCTCGGCTGTGCTCATTTTTTGTCACCATATTGGGGCAAGCCGGGCTGTTTTGTCACCGCACGCTAATCTGACATCTGATGTCTGCCTCGCATCATTGTCTGGGGCACAGCTGGATCCAGCCCAGCAACACCCACCGCACTTGCACCCTTTAATTCGCATTTTCCAGCGCTCGGGGCCTTGTTTGTGGGAGGCCAAAAGGGCTGGGAAAAATCAATTACTGCTGCAACAGCCCTTGGCACCCACTCTGCAGGGCAGGTCCGAGGGGGAGCAGTGTGGGCAGGGTGCTGCTGCCCCTTGGCACGGGGGGCTCAGTGTGACCAGGTAAACCAGTGACTGAAACTGGGGGAGCGCTTTAGTGACCCCCAGAATATTACGGCAGCTTTGCTTGTAGAACCTGGCCAGGAGCAGCCTCCAAACACCTCTGAGTTGTGTTGCTTTGAGTTGTGTTTCTCTGAGCTGTGTTGTTTTGAGTTTCTTTTAGATTGTTTCTTTCAGTTGAGTTTCTGTTAGTTGTGTTTATTCTAGTTGTGTTTCTTTAGTTGTGTTTCAAGTTGTGTTTCGAGTTGTGTTTCTTTTAGTTGTGTTTCTTGTAGTTGTGTTTCAAGTCATGTTTTGAGTTGTGATTCTTTTCGTTGTGTTTATTTTAGTTGTGTTTCCAGTTGTTTCTTTGAGTTGTGTTTATTTTAGTTGTGTTTCCAGTTGTGTTTCTTTGAGTCGTGTTTATTTTAGATTGTTACTTTTAGTTGTGTTTCCAGTTGTGTTTCTTTGAATTGTGTTACTTTTCGTTGTGTTTCTTTGAGTTGTGTTTATTTTAGGTTGTTTCTCCCAGTTGTGTTTCTTTGAGTTGTGTTTATTTTAGTTGTGTTTCGAGTTGTGTTTCTTTGAGTTGTGTTCATTTTAGGTTGTTTCTCCCAGTAGTGTTTCTTTGAGTTGTGTTAATTTTAGACTGTTTCTCCCGGTTGTGTTTCTTTGAGTTGTGTTTATTTTAGTTGTGTTTCCAGTTGTGTTTCTTTGAATTGTGTTTATTTTAGGTTGTTTCTCTCAGTTGTGTTTCTTTGAGTTGTGTTTATTTTAGGTTGTTTCTCTCAGTTGTATTTCTTTGAATTGTGTTTATTTTAGGTTGTTTCTCCCAGTTGTGTTTCTTTGAGTTGCGTTTCCTTTCCTTCTGCTCCCCTTTCCCTCTCCCAGCGGAGGCAGCCGCGGCCCCGCAGCGCGGCGGGACTCGATTATCCCAGTTATTAGCGGGAATCTCCAGTTGGACCTTTCAGGAAAGGCAGCGAGGTGTCAGTTGTTAACTTAACACAGCTCTGCAGCGGGCTGAGAGCTCGGGTCGTGACCTTATAATGGCCAACCAGCCTATTAGTTCAGCAAAGCCGGGCTCAAATGTCATCTCAGCACCCGGCGGATGCTTGAATTTATTACCCGGGAAGCTCCTGACTTGAAAACGATAGGATTTCTTCTCCACCAGCTGCTGGAAGTCCCCTTTTTCGAAATAATAGCGACAAATCTGCACTTTCAAAGTTCTTAACTGGTGGGGTGACCTGTGGTGAACGAGGAGGCCGAGCAGGTACAGCGGATCATGGAACCTCCAGGAAAAGGGGGGGAGAAAGGCAGGATAAAGGCAAAAAAAATGCCAATCAAATTGAAATGATGAGCCCATTAAAGAATGATTTTCATTCGGGCCTCACCTTCCGCAGTGTTCACATTTTTATGGTTAAAACCACAGGAAGCAAACTCTGCCCCTTCACGGCCCTCCCTCCTGCCCGTTATTAATTCCTGATATTTGGTGATAATTTCAGTCGAGGGGGAGAGGGGGTGAAAAAAAAAAAGAGAGAGAGGAAAAAAACCCAACCAAAAAAATCTCGCTGCATTCAGTCCCCTGAGAATGTTGGGTCGAGTTTTTTGATCCCTGTTGCTCATTGATTTGAGGGCTGATGTAGTGCAAGGGGTCCCTATTAGTGGCGTCTGTCACTGCTGTAATGTTTTTGTTATTTTTCCTCATTTGTTCGCTCTGACATCATGTCATTACAGAATGGTGCTGTTCAGGCCCTGCCTTGGCTGTTCGTTAGCGTGTGTTTAATGAGCAGCTTAATTGAGCTGTCTACTAGGCCACCTGTCACCCTCCGGACTTATTAACATACTAATGGCCTGACATTGTCCTCGCTGACAGGCAACAGGGTTTACTGATTTGATGTCTGGACATGGGGATTTTATGCAGGAATGAGAGAGGATATTGGGAAGGAGGTTTAAAAACGCAAATTAACTCTTTGGTATCTCTGTATTTATGGCTGGCTCGGAAAAGTTCAACACAAAGTGGCCGGGGCTGGGAGGGGGGAGCAGCCCTGCTCAGGCAGAGCCACTTTGTCACCGATGGCAGCACGTTTGTGGAGGGGAAAATCTGCTTGGGGTAAGAGGAGCGGGCTTTACTTCTATTACAGTATTATTGTTGGGGCTGCTTCAAAGGAGAAATCTCCTTAAGCCCACAGGAAAGTTTTGTGACTGGGCTTTTCTCCACTGTGGCTAAACAAGTGAAAGGCACGAAATTTCCAGTGAAGGGATTTAAGTGCACGACATTGTGCCCACCTTTTAAAGCCAGATGAGGACATTCATCTCCGCTGAACGCTGGGCTGGGCTCTAAAGGTTCAAAGCAGTGCCTTAAGTGCATGCAAGTTTAATAAAAACGCTTGTTTTTGCTTGTTTCTGCTGGCTGCCGTTGGGTGGGTTTTTCCCGACCTTCTGCCAGCGCTGAGCTCGGCTTTGCGGAGATCCCACATCCAGATGGGGCTTCCCTAAGCCCGGCCCAGCAGCACACCCGGCTCTGGGGCCCTGGTTTGGCTGTTCCTGCAGGAGGGAAGGTCTGAGCTGGAGGGGCTCAGCTGGTGCTGCCAGGAGCCAGGGGAGCAGGGCGAGGGGACCCCGAGGAGCAGCGAGCTGCTGGGCACCAGGACCTGCCCACGGCGGGGAAATGAACCCAAAACACCAGGGGTTCGTGTCCAGAAAGGAGCTGAGCAGTCCTTTGGCTTTATTGGAATAAAGGGAGAGGCCCTGGGGCATTCCCCTGGGGTGTCTCCAATTTTTGGAGGACGCAGCTTCCTTTTTATCCCAATTTCCCACGTTTCCCTTCTCTCTTTTCCCATTCCTGAGGTACTTGAGAGGTTCAGACTCCCCAGAACACCTAATACCAAAGATTCCCCTCTAATGTATAACCCTCCCTTTTCATTTTTAATTCTTACGGAATTTAGGGGTTTTTCTTCCCCATTGTTTCTTTCACCTTTCAATGTCTAATTTCATTTATCAGCAACCCTAAGTTTGTTTGTAAAAAAACAAATCTCTTTTTCCATTCATCAATCAGCGGAATCCTTCCCATTCTTTCTTTTGCCTCCCAGTGCTGCTTTTATCCACCAGCAGACCCACAGCTGGTTTGGAAAGACAAATCCACCGTTCCTCTCACCCAGGAGCCTGAGCTGCCACCAGCCCCAGCTCGGGGGGACACAGGGGGCTGGGGCCAGCCCTGCCAGCAGCACCCCGTGAGGAGCTGGGATGGGGCAGGGAGAGCGGGATCCCTGGGAAAAGGGGGGTCCCACACACTGAGAGGGGCTGGGGGAGCCAGGCTGGGAGAGCTGGGGGGGCTCACCTGGAGAGGAGAAGCTCCAGGAGAGCTCAGAGCCCCTGGCAGGGCCTGAAGGGGCTCCAGGAGAGCTGCAGAGGGACTGGGGACAAGGCCTGCAGGGACAGCACCCAGGGAATGGCTGCCAGTGCCAGAGGGCAGGGCTGGGTGGGATCTTGGCCATGAGGAATTGTTCCTGGCAGGGTGGGCAGGTGTTCATCCCCAAACCCAGGGGACTCTGTGGGGTCCCTGTGCCATGTTCTGGGGTCTGCAGCACCACGGAGCCTCAGGAAGTGGCACCCAGGGCCCACTGGTGCCAGGGTGATGGGATTGTGGTATTCTTTAGGATGAAACACTCAAATGATTCACAATTCCCAGAGTTCCTCATGCAAAGGAGATGTTTGTTTGCTTTGGATCCCAAAGGGAGTCTGAGTCACCCTCCCCTCAGCAACGTCAGCCCCTGCTGGAGCTCATTTCTCTTTTTCACGGGGTGCTTTCTCTTGGGAAATGGTGGCTACCACTCCACAGCCTCTTTTCCACTGAAAAAAACCCAAGGAATTTGCTGCAGCTGAGCCTCTGTACCCCTGGGTCAGAGAGAAGCAGGAGACACCCACAGAGCACAAACACCCAGAACACCTTCCCATCTTCCATCTTCTTGTGGTGGGATGGGCACAAGCCTGGATCTCCTGGCACTTTGGGATATTTCCAGATGAACCTGGATGAGAGAGAACAGGAAAAGCCTGGGAATAAGAAGTTACAGAGAAATCCCATTCCTTCATGGCACTTCCTCATTCCAAAGGGCTTCTCATCCTTCCCCAGCCTGCCATGGACATTTCAGCTCCTCCAAATGCACAGGGAGGTCCTTCCCTGCTCCCCCAGGGCCACTGGGAATTCTGCAGGGCTAATCTGGGAATTCTGCACTGCAGGGCTGGGAATTCTGCACTGCTGGGCTGGGAATTCTGCATTGTGGGGCTGGGAATTCTGCACTGCAGGGCTGGGAATTCTGCACTGCAGGGCTGGGAATTCTGCATTGTGAGGCTGGGAATTCTGCATTGTGGGGCTGGCTGGGAATTCTGCATGGCTGGGCTCCAGGCAGAGGATCTGCCGTGGATAGAGGGCTCAGGGATGAAGGTTTGGGGCTGGTGTTGATAAAAAAACTTTGTTGTGTGATGGACACTCAAAATCAGAATCATGGAATCACGGAATGGTTTGGGATGGAAGGGACCCCAAATCCCACCCAGTGCCACCCTGCCATGGCAGGGACACCTTCCCCTGTGCCAGGCTGCTCCAGCCCCAGTGCCCAGCCTGGCTTTGGGCACTGCCAGGGATCCAGGGGCAGCCCCAGCTGCTCTGGGCACCCTGTGCCAGCCCTGCCCACCCTGCCAGGGAAGAATTCCTTCCCTACCTCTTCCCTAAATTTCCCCTTCTTCAGCTGAATTGGACAAAACTCCATTTGGCTCTGCTGGCATTGCAGACCCAGCCAATTTGTGGAAAAAGGACGAGGGGTGTTCAGGAATTCTCCAGCATCTCCTTGGATTCTGACTGGAATCAGAAGGACCCCAAACCTTTGTGCCCCAGAGCACAAATGCCACTTCCTGCAGGGTGTGTTGGAGAGCCCAGGCACAGCCCGAGGACACACCTGGGTGCAGGGGTGCAGCCTGCAGTGCTGGGAGAGCAGGGATGGAAAGGGGATCAAGGACTGATGCCTTGGGAGGCTGAGCCAGAGCAGGGGCTGGGCAGAGCCACAGAATAAAGCAGGGATTGATTCAAGGATCTCCTCCATGGATCCACCTGGGGCAGCACCAGAGCCCAGCCAGGGCTGCACCCAGGATGAACCCAAATGGCCCCAAAATGCACCCAAGATGAACCCAAATGGTCCCAAAATGCACCCAGGATGAACCCAAATGGTCCCAAAATGCACCCAGGATGAACCCAAATGGTCCCAAAATGCACCCAGGATGAACCCAAATGGTCCCAAAATGCACGAGCGCTGCCGGGGTCTCTCCCTGGGCTCAGCTCTGCTCCATGTGCACATTGCAGTTCAGTGTCCAACCCCAGCTGCAGCCCCTGCACTCCCATCCTTGTTTTTCTCTCTGCAGCCCACGGGGTTTGTGCTCCTGGGCTGAGATTGGGATCATTTGTCCTTGGTGCCCAGCTGGAGCAGGAATTGTTTTGTGTCCCTGCTCTGTGCACAGAGCTCACCATCCCATAATGTGAACCCAGACCCACACACTAAAGCAGCACAGAACCTGAAAAATAGAAAAATTAAAGCCTGAGACATCAGGAGAGTGAGGAGGAATGAAGGGAATGAATGAACTTAGGGCAAAAACCAAGTTCCAGGCCAGTTCATCCCAAAAGGCAGCTGCAGTCCCAGCCTGCCCGACTACAGCAGCTGGGCAGGACCTGGAGCTGCTGCAGACACAGGGATGGGACTTCCTCAAAAGCTCCCTCCTGAGCCAGACTGTTCCTGCCAGGAGCAGCAGGAGAGCTCCTTCGGCAGCTCCTGAGCCCAAATCTGCCTCACCCCACACCAGGATCTGCCTTCTCCTCCCTGGTGCTGCTGCCCAAAAATGTGTGACGTGGATCCTGCCCACCCCAGAGCCTGCCCAGGCAGGAATTAAACTGGAACTAAAGGCATCAGACTCGCTGTCAGCAAGAGAATAATTTCTGTTGCTTTGAAAAACCCAGTCCAAACCCAGGGACTTGAAGGAAATGGGGTTGTGGCTCCTCTTTCCTGCCTGTGGGGAGGAAAAGAAGGAGAAGGTCACGGGGTGCTTGCAGATATGGCAGGAGGTGGTAAATGTAATAAAATGTAATAAATCAGGGACATCACCGTGCTGGGGGCTGGAGAAAGAGAGTTTCCATCCCATTCCATCCCATTCCATTCCATTCCATTCCATTCCATTCCCTTCCATTCCATTCCATCCCATCCCATCCCATTCCATCCCATTCCATTCCATTCCATTCCATTCCATTCCATTCCATTCCATCCCATTCCATTCCATTCCATCCCATCCCGTTCCATCCCACAGTTTTTTTACAAACAGCGGCACTTCCATTAAGGAAGGATCCAAAGCAGCCTTGATTTTGAGGCCACTTAAAAGGAACAAACAAAATCATTAGCAGAGGAAATAAAATAACCACGAAAGTTCTGATCAAGCTGCTCCATCCCGTTTTTAGCCACATTTGCATTGCACCGTTCCCCGTAACACAAAATCCGAGGTATTTCACAGGGAGCCTTGCTGAGAGCCCAACAACCCCGAGAATGCTCCGTTTCCCAAAGCCCAGAATCCCTGCACTGCTGGAACCTTCCCTCCGGAAGCGAAGCTGCAGCAGAATCCCTTCCCTGACTCCCGGAGCCAGGCTGGATCTGCCGTTCCTCGGGTGCAGCACCCGGCACTTCAACCCCGCAGTCCGGGACAGAGCTCTGGGACCACCCAGCGCCCCAAAATCTGACAGGTTTGGGGTGACACCCATCACCAGAACCCGGCAGAAAGCACACTGCAGGGTGCTGCTTGTGCCAAGGCAGCAGTGGCTCATTCCCAGAGTAACGGGATTTTGGTGGAGCGGAGCCCGGGCCAGGGCTGGGGGAGGAACGGGAGCGGGGATCCCTGGGGAACCTCGGCTGGAATTGGGGCCTCCATTCCCAGGGAGCTGCTCCTCGGGGTGGGAGATGTGGGGTTTGGGGTCTGGGATTGGGGATTGGGGTTTGGGATGTGGGATTTGGGGTTTGGGATTTGGGGGATATGGGATGTGGGATTTGGGATATGGAATTTGGGGTTTGGGGTTTGGGATGTGGGATTTGGGGGATATGGGATGTGGGATTTGGGATATGGGATTTGGGGGATTTGGGATTTGGGATATGGGGTTTGGGATTTGGGATATGGGATTGGGATATGGGATGTGGGATTTGGGGGATATGGGATGTGGGATTTGGGATTTGGGGTTTGGGATGTGGGATTTGAGATTTGGGACTGGGATATGGGATGTGGGATTTGGGATATGGGATGTGGGATTTGGGATATGGGATATGGGATGTGGGATTTGGAGGATATGGGATGTGGGATTTAGGATATGGGATGTGGGATTTAGGATATGGGATTTGGGGTTTGGGATGTGGGATTTGGGGGATATGGGATGTGGGATATGGGATTGAGATATGGGATAGGGGATATGGGATATGGGATTTGGGGGATATGGCATATGGGATATGAGACATAAAATATATGATATGGAATATGGGAGGTGGGATTTGGGATATGGGGGATATGGGATATGAGATATGGGATATGGGATTTGGAATATGGGATTTGGGGGATATGGGATATGGGGGATATGGGATATAGGATAAGGGGGATATAGGATGTGGGGGATATGGGATATGGGATACAGTATTTGGGCGATATAGGATATGGGGTATGAGATATGGGAGCTATGGGGAATATTTGGGATATGGGATATGGGGTATGAGATATGGGATTTGGGGGATATGGAATATAGGATATGGGGGATATGGGATATGGGGTATGAGATACGGGATTTGGGGGATATGGGATGTGGGATTTGGGGATACAGGATATGGGGGATATGGGATATGGGGGATATGAGATATAGGGGATATAGGAAATGGTGCTTCCAGACAGGGTTTGATTCTTGCTGCGCTCCAGAGCCGAAGGGAAAATCCTTCTCCCAGACCCAACAGCAGCTTTCCATCCGTGGCAGCGTTTTCCTGCTTGATTTCAGAGCAATCCCCCTCATTCCTTAGGGGGACAGTGTGGGGGCCCTGCTGTCCGTCTGTCCCCAGGGCTGGACACACAGCCAGGCTCTGCTCTTGCCTTTCCATTCACGTTTCTCTGCTCCGTGCTCTCCCTGCTCATTCCCTCAGGGAACTTCGCTCTCTCCTGCCCCAAGGGCCTCCCTGGGCCCTTCCCAGCTCCTCCTTCCTCCCTGTGTGCAGCGCTGGAGCCTCAGAGCACCCTGGGCAGGAAGGGATCTCCCAGCCCCTCACACACCTCTGGGGAGCGTTGCTAAAAGTGGCAAAAACGTGTCCCGAGGTGCTGCCATGCCAATCAAGCTGCTCCATCCCCTTCAAACCACAAATTCCATTGCAGTGTTCTCTCCAAAATCCAAGGTATTTCACACAGAACCCAGCCTTCCCCTGACGTTGTGATATTTGATGAAAAATCCTTTGCTAGGGTTTTTCCTTCTGGAGGAGTTGAGGAGTTTTAAGAGAGAAATGTAAATAATAACTATTTGTTGTTGTGGAATGCAACAGGTGCAGCTGTGGTTGGTGCACGTTGGTTGTTTCCAATAAATAGCCAATCACAGCTGCATCAGACTCTGAAAGTTAGGAATTTTTGTTATTCACACTCTTCTTGTTCTTTCAAGCTTTCTGATGAATCTTTTCTCTCTGTTCTTTTAGTACAGTTTTGATGTGGTATTTTAATATAATATATATCATAATATAATAAATCAGCCTTCTGAAACATGGGGCACCAGACACAACATTCCTGTTTGCTTGTTCCACCACCCCCAGTGGGCACTGGACGTGCCACTGCCACCTGGGCAGGGTCCCTGTGTGCCCAGTGCCCTGCTCTGGGGGCCAGGCAGGGTCCCTGTGTGCCCATCCCTTCCCTCCCCTAACTCGGGCACCTTTTGGGGTCTATTATATTTTCTTCCTCGAGCCAGGTTTCATAATCCCTCAGAGGAATATAATACACCCAAGGATAGCTCAGCTACCTTTGGGGGCATAAAATCAGCAGGATGGCTTCTGCTGCAGTGTTGGGAACAAAAAGGTTTAAGAAAAGGCAAAGTAACAAACAGAAAAAACCCAGCCAGGTCCAAGAGACCTGCCCCTGGTAAAACACCTCACAAATCCCTCAGTTCCTTTGTTCTCTTCTTTTTCTACCCAGTTGCTCAGGCGGGACTTTGTGGCTTCTGTCCAAATAGCTGCCCTTAGGTTTGAGGTGAAGTCCCTTGGGTCCTGTGAGGTGGATTTTCACAAATCCAGGAGAGAAACTTCTGGGTTTCTTTCCTTTTTTTGGGAGACCAAGGATGGTTGTGTCACCCTGTCAACAGGGGCTCACTCCTACAGGGGCCCTGTCCCCTCAGGAGAGGTGACATCTGCAGGAGTGGCAGGGGTCAGGATGGTCAGACAGAGGGAGTGAGAGATCTCTGCAGCCAGGTCTTGGGATTTGGGGTTTATTGCAGAGGGCCTGGGTGCAGGAGCTTGGAGCTGCAGCCACGGCTCAGGGCAGGCCCCAAAGAGAGAGAGAAACAGAGAATGAAGAGAATGAATGCAAGAGTGTGGCAAAGAGAGAATGAATGAATGGTTCCCCTTACAAGACAATAAATCTTCTGCTGTGCTGAATATTCTAATTCTCACTGACCAATCTAGTACAAGATACCAATCCTGGAGCATTTACACACAGCCTGTAAGAATCATTACATTACCATACTGTGTGACATTTTAAACCCTAAGAACTTCTCTTTGGACCCCTTCTGCCAGGCCAGCAGGGTCTGCTCTGACCCCTGGACCTGTCTGCAATCACAGGATATTGTTCCATCAAAAGGGGATTGCCTTCAGTAGCCATGCCGTTGTTTTCCAGTTGTTCAGCAGCTAAGGTATCTCAAAGCTTGCTTTCATTTCAATCTCACTTATAGTTTCCATATTCTCAAAATCTTTTGCCAGGCAATCACATTTATGAGGCTTTCCTGTTTCACCTTCCCCAGCCACATCCCAGCAGCATTCCTGATCCCCCTGTGCCTCCCTGGGCCCTGCAGGTGGGCAGATCCCTCTCCTGCACTCCCCTGAGCTCAGGCACCTTTTGGGGTCTGTCCCCTCAGGGGTGTCACACCCCAGCAGCATTCCCCATCCCCCTGTGCCTCCCTGGGCCCTGCAGGTGGGCAGATCCTCATTCCCAGCGATTCCATGGGAATCTGCTGTCCCACAGGAGCCCTCCCAGCAGCAGCTCCAGGGACAGGAGCCCAGAACCCCATCCCCGAGGGAGCCCTGTGCCCTACAGACCCCAGGCCAGGCCAGGGCTGCTCCCTGCTCTGAACTTTGCCTGGCTCAGCGTGTGGCCTTGGCTGGGGAGGGACCCTCGGTGACCCCGGGCTCCTGCAGCAGTGGCAGGGCAGCTCCTGGTGCCACGGGGACAGCAGATGTCAGCAGCAGCAGCAGCAGCCAGGGCAGATGGCCCCGAGCCCTGCGCTGCCCCCAGCCCGCAGCACGGGGTCCTGCTCCAAGGTCCTGGCAGGAAACCATCAGCCTGGTGCTGTTTTCCCAGCTCCTGTGCCCGGGGAGCAGGAACAGCCCATGGCCACCTTGTCCCCAGCCCAGAGCACTCAGTGCCACCTGCAGGGGACACCTGCAGGGATGGGCACTGCCAAGCTCCCTGGGCAGCCCCTGCCAAGGCCTGAGCACCCTTTCCATGGGCAAATTCCTGCTGCTGGCCCAGCTGAGCCTGCCCTGGCCCAGCCTGAGGCCGTTCCCTCTGCTCCTGTCCCTGTCCCTGGAGCAGAGCCCGACCCCCCCGGCTGTCCCCTCCTGCCAGGGACTTGTGCAGAGCCACAAGGGCCCCTGAGCCTCCTTTGCTCCAGCCTCAGCCCCTTCCCAGCTCCTCAGCAATTCTCCAGCCCCTTCCCAGCTCCCTCAGCAATTCTCCAGCCCCTTCCCAGCTCCTCAGCAATTCTCCAGCCCCTTCCCAGCTCCTCAGCAATTCTCCAGCCCCTTCCCAGCTCCTCAGCAATTCTCCAGCCCCTTCCCAGCTCCAATCCCTGCCCTGGACTCCTCCAGCCCCTCCAGGGCTCTCCTGCAGGACCAGAACTGGGCACAGCCCTCGAGGTGTCACACAGTGCCAGCACAGGGGACAGTCCCTGCCCTGACACAGCCCAGCTGCCACCAGCCCCTTGCCCACCTGGGGTCACATCCAGCCCTGTCACAGCCCCCCCAGGGCCGTTCCCAGCCCCGCAGCCCCTGTACCCAGCCATGGACAGTTCCATGGGGTTGTGGATTCCTGTGAAGCTGGAACGGTTTGGGCTGGAAGGGCCCTGAAGGCTGATCCCACCCCAAGCCCTGCCATGGACAGGAGTCCCTCCCTGGGTCAGGGGGCTGCACCCCTGTCCACGGGGGATTTGAGGCCAGGCTGTGTCCCCAGGTGTCCCCAGGAGCCCCCAGCCCTGCCCAGCCCAGCCGTGGGGCAGCCCTGGCTCCTGGCTGCTCCCCTCGAGTCCTGCTGCAGCTCACGGGGGGGTTCTGAGCCCTTGGAGAGCTTTGGGGTCAGAGCTGTCCCCCTGAGTGGGACACATTGGTTATTGCTGCAGATCCACCCCTTGGGAGGGAATTTTGGGCTAAACCTGCTGCTCCAGCCCCTGCTCCCTGCAGAACAGTTAAACCCTGTCCTGCTGTGTGGCTCTGCCAAAGCAGCCTAACCCTGCTGCCAGAGCTGAGCCGTGGGTTTAGAGTCCCTCCCCACCAGGGCTGCCCTGTCTGCTCACCCTGGATGTGCCCGCGGCCACACTCTGAGTGCAGATGTGGAATTTAATCATTTGGGGCCCAAAAAAGCCAAATGTGCTTTGTTTGCAGGTGAAAACACCAGCCTGGCACTGCCCCAGAAGATGCCTTTTTTTTTTTTTTGCTTCAAAATTCCTTTTTGTTTTTGGTTCAAAATTCCTTTTCATTTTTGCTTCAAAATTACTTTTTTTGTTTGGTTTTTTTTTTTTGGGTTTTTTTGTTTTTGTTTTTGTTTGGTTGGTTTTTGGTTTTTTGGGTATTTTTGGGGGGTTTTTTTGGTTTTTTGTCATTTTTGACCCAATTTAGCTGTTTCCTTGAATGAAACATTTCATTTTGTGGAAAGGATTTTGCCCATTTTGTTGGACTTTGGTGCAGTAAAATGTCTTTATTAGAAACTGGAGATCTCCTTAAGGTTCTTGGCCCAGGTAGATGTTTTGGTTTGCTCTCCAGATGTCCCAGAGGGATCATTCCCAATAAAGGTCACCGGGGCACTGGATAATCCTGATTGTTAGTGCAGGGGATCTTGGTGAAATGAAAACCCGCGGTGTGTCCGGGCTGCCGTGCCCTGCTGAGCCGGCTGGGAAGGTTCTGCTGCAGTTCTGGGCTGCTGCAGGGCACAGCAGCACCAAAGCAGGGCTGCTGAGGGGGCACGGGCACGTCCAGCCAGGAGAGATCCTGCAGGGATCCCAGTGCTCTGCAGCTGCTCCAGAGGGGAGCACAGAGGTTTCCAGAGGCTGAGATCCCACCATAGCCCAGGGGAGAGAAGTGAGCCCCAGTTCCTCTGTGGCTGCTGTTCAGTGCCACAGCTGGAGGTTTATTGTCCCCACAGCTCGGCTTTGGGACCCTCTTGTCCCCTCCCTGCAGCCACCCCTTGGTCAGAGCCCCTGGCAGGGCCTGAAGGGGCTCCAGGAGAGCTGCAGGGGGACTGGGGACAAGGCCTGCAGGGACAGCACCCAGGGGATGGCTGCCAGTGCCAGAGGGCAGCAATGGATGGGATCTTGGCCATGAGGAATTGTTCCTGGCAGGGTGGGCAGGGCTGGCACAGGGTGCCCAGAGCAGCTGGGGCTGCCCCTGGATCCCTGGCAGTGCCCAAGGCCAGGCTGGGCACTGGGGCTGGAGCAGCCTGGCACAGGGGAAGGTGTCCCTGCCATGGCAGGGTGGCACTGGGTGGGATTTGGGGTCCCTCCATCCCAACCCAGTCTGGAATCCCTGCTTCCATTAACAGCTCCAGGTATGGATTGATCTCGGGCCATTTCCCTCCTTCCTCCTCCTCCTCTTCCTCTGCCCTCCCAGGCACTGGGTGTCAGGATTTGTTTGTGGATGTCTGATCCTCCCATGGGACTGCCCAGGTCCATCCCTGGGGAAATGACCCAAAAACAACATTGGTGGCATCCCTGAGGATGGGGCCTGGCCATGGCAGCCCCAAGGACAAAGCTCCTGTCCCAGGGAGCAGCTGCTCTGGGCACTGTCACCTGCACAGGAACTGTGTCACATCCCCCTCCCAGGGGCTGCAGGGGCACAGGGACAGTGGGGACAGGGTGGGGGCTTTCCTCACGATGCCTTGTGAGGCTGAGCCAGAGCAGGGGCAGAGCTCCAGAATAAAGCAGGGATTGATGGAAAGGATCTCCTCCATGGATCCACCTGGGGCAGCACCAAAGCCCAGCCAGGGCTGCACCCAGGGTGAACCCAAATGGTCCCAAAATGGACCCAAGATGAACCCAAATGGTCCCAAAATGAACCCAAGATGAACCCAAATGGTCCCAAAATGCACCCAGGGTGAACCCAAATGGTCCCAAAATGCACCCAGGATGAACCCAAATGGTCCCAAAATGCACCCAGGATGAACCCAAATGGCCCCAAAATGCACCCAGGATGAACCCAAATGGCCCCAAAATGCACCCAGGATGAACCCAAATGGTCCCAAAATGCACGAGCGCTGCCGGGGTCTCTCCCTGGGCTCAGCTCTGCTCCATGTGCACATTGCAGTTCAGTGTCCAACCCCAGCTGCAGCCCCTGCAGTCCCACCCTTGTTTTTCTCTCTGCAGCCCACGGGGTTTGTGCTCCTGGGCTGAGATTGGGATCATTTGTCCTTGGTGCCCAGCTGGAGCAGGAATTGTTTTGTGTCCCTGCTCTGTGCACAGAGCTCACCATCCCCTGATGTGAACCCAGACCCCACACTAAAGCAGCACAGGATGTGAAAAATAGAAAACCAAACCTGCGGCATCACTCAGGGATCCCCGAGCTCCTGGCAGGGCTGAGGATGAGGTGCAGAGGGGCTGCTGCTGACCCCGAGATGGAGCTGGATCCCCAAACTCCTCAGGCAGGAGGGTGGCTGCAGGCAGCCTGGGGACCCCGAGTTTAGGTCACAAATGCATTATACACTTTTCTCTGCAGAGCATCTCAATACAGCAGAACCAATCTATACCTTGAATTTTTACCTGTAGCCTCTCATAACTACTATAATTGCCATATTCATGTCACTGTTCTCCCATCATTAGAAGTCAGTACATTACAGTTTAAGCCAGAAGTTGTTATTCAGTTCTCTTGCATTCAAAAATTCAGAGACATTTTTTCCACTTGCAACATCTGCTGACTTGTTTGCCTGTGCTTTCTGCTTGGTGAAAACATCTTCTTGTTTGAGGTGGGTTTATCCTTTTCTCTTCTAACTAACTTACCCTTTGTCTCCTTGGTTATCCAGCAAGACTGGCTCAGCAGTTCCTTTCTTCTGTATCAAATCTTGCTTCCATCTCTATTCCTTCCTCAGCCTCTACATTCAGAGATCTTTCTGCCAAGCACCCATATCTGTTTCTTGTCAAACTTTCACCCTTCCCAGCAGCTGACCCCTGTGCACTGAGACCAAAGGGACACTGAATCCAGCAGGACTGAGCCTTCAACACTGGCAGGGGCTGCCCAGGGGGGTGGCAGTGCCCATCCCTGCAGGTGTCCCTGCAGGTGGCACTGAGTGCTCTGGGGACAGCGTGGGCACGGGGCACAGCTGGCACTGCCTGGGTGAGTCCCAGAGAAGGGGGAGAGGTTGGGTGAATGAGCCAGAAGCTTCTCTGAATCCTTCAGAGAGAGAAAGAAATGCAGGGGGTTCAATTTAAGCATTTAGAGAAATTAATGTGTTTAAATTTAAATAATTATTGTGTTTAAATTTAAATAATTTTTGTATTTAAATTTAAACGAAATGTAATTAAATTAATGTATTAGAGCACACAGATATGAAGCAGAAGTGTAGGTTTAGGTTTTAAGTAAGAAGAAGTGTAAATTACAGTTTTAAGTAAGTAGGAATTCATTTTAAGTGACTGGGGGGGCTTTTCCAGCCCCGGGGGTTTGGGATCCTGTGCTCTGAACTCAGCTCCACGCCCAGCTCGGGGACAGGGGGATCCTTCAGGGCATGGCTCAGGGCTGAGCCCCTCCTGGAGGCACCTGTGCAGGTACCCAGCTGCCAGGTGGGCACGGGCAGGACGGGGTGCTGCTGCCAGCCCCTCCTGCCCCCTTCCAGGGATCCCTGCGGGAACCAGGGGTGGAAAAGGGGGAGCAGCCCTGGACAGGGGCAGCGGGGCTCACCACGGGCCCCAGGGAGCTTTTCCTGGGGATCCTTTTGCTCTTTTCTGCCAGGGCTGGGATTCAATGTGTGAGATGGAATTTCTCGTTGGGACTGAGATGTTTGTCAGTTCTTGTCTCTGTCACAGTCTCACAAACCCTGAGCTCTGCAGCACTTCACTCCAACAAACTAAAAATGGAGCCCTGTCTCTGTCTCTACATGGCCTTTTAAGGCCTGTAAAAAATAATAATTATAAACTGTCCAATTAAGAAATGGCACCTAAATGATTTTCACTTTTAACCCAATAACCAACCACCCATGTTCACAATGTAGACTTTTTTATCCAATTACACAAAACCACCCAAAGCCATGGAGAGGAAGGTGAAGAAGAAAGAAAGAAGGAGAAGAAAGAAAGAAGGAGAAGAAAGAAAGAAGGAGAAGAAAGAAAGAAGGAGCAGCCTCCACCCCAAACCCTCCATCTTGCTTTGTATCTATTCCTGTATTCTAAACCCTCACACTCCGAGTTCCCCACCCTGTGATATCACACACGTTATCCAAACTGCACACCCACAATCCCAGCTCTGCCATTCCATTTGGGAAGCTCCTCCAGGGCCTCAGGTCAGTGCAGTGTTCTCCTGGGGTCAGAGCCTGGCAGCACAGAGAGTCTGGAATTCTGGAATTCTCAGTTCCAGGGCTCCAGCAGTGCCCCAGCAGGATTAACCTCTCCAGCCCATCCAAGGAATCCCTGCCCGCCCTGGCACCGCTGAGCCTCTCCCTGCTCCGGGGGAGAATCCCGGTCCGAGCTGCCCCCGAGGGAACAGGGACTGAGCCCGGACTAACACTGAGTGCAGCTCAGACTAACACTGAGCTCAGCCCGGACTAACACTGAGCACAGCCCAACTGAGCCCGGACTAACACTGAGCTCAGCCCGGACTGAACCTGGACTAAGGTTGAGCGCAGCCTAAGAAAGCGGGACCAGGAGCACTTGGGGGATGCAGGAGGATGCAGAAGGGATCCAGGGGGGATTCAGGGGGGTACACGGAGGATTCAGGGGGTGCAGGGGGATTCAGGGGTGGATTCAGGGGATTCAGGGGGTACCCGGAGGATGCAGGGGGATTCAGGGGTGGATTCAGGTGGATCCAGAGGATCCAGGGGGTACGCGGAGGATGCAGGACCCCGCTCTCTCTCCGCATCCCCTCCCCGAGGCTCGCAGCCACCCCGAACCCTGCCCGGCCGTCCCGGCCCTTCGGGACCATCATCTCCCACCCCTCCCGCTCTGACAATTAGTCCCTATCATTCACGCTGTGCAATCAGCTGTTAAATCCTCATTTATGCTAATTGGGATGTGAATGTGCCGCTCGGCAAAATGTTAGATTGCCATGTTTACAAATATACTCCAGGTATTTGGAAATGTAGATGATCCAAACCATACTGCTTAAGCTACTGGTGCTGCCAGTTTAAAGAACTTAAGCCTATTTATCACTTATTTAACAATTCCCTGCACATTCGTGCAGCCCCTCATCACACGAGCTTGCTGCTTTAAAAAATCCATATATAATCTAATAATTGGTAATCTCAATGGCAGGATTTAATTGCCTGCAGCCTCGACGTGGGTAGCACGATTTACCCCAAACATGTTTTCCTAATCCATGAAAGCGTCCTTTAAAGCTGCTGCGTTTGGAAATAAAGAGGAAAATCACCTCTTTGGCTTAGCTGCACCTCAGAGACTGCAATATGTCCGTGCAAAGTGATTTCCCCAAAGCTATTACAGCATAATAAGCTCAAGAATGAGATCCAAGTGAAAGTTTATCTCATTATGAGCTCTGACCTGTGTGCAGCTCGCTCTCCCATCAAAGGCTGAGCTCCTCTCGTGGTTCTGCCGGGCTGCAGAGGGGAGGTGAGGCCACCCAGAGCTGCCCTGGCACAGGAATGCTGCCCTGGCACAGGAATGCTGCCCTGGCCAGGAATGCTGCCCTGGCCCTGCTGGGGGCAGCTCAGGGAGCCAGGGCAGCTCCTGCTGGGGGTCAGGACCAGGAGCTGGGCTTTGGTGCCCCCAGAGCTCATCTCTGCTTGTCCTGCCCCAAAACGGGAACCCCAAATCCCTGGGGCTGGCACACCTCCCAGCCCAGGCAGTGCCAGCTGTGCCCCACGGCCACCTTGTCCCCAGCCCAGAGCACTCAGTGCCACCTGCAGGGGACACCTGCAGGGATGGGCACTGCCAAGCTCCCTGGGCAGCCCCTGCCAAGGCCTGAGCACCCTTTCCATGGGCAAATTCCTGCTGCTGGCCCAGCTGAGCCTGCCCTGGCCCAGCCTGAGGCCGTTCCCTCTGCTCCTGTCCCTGTTCCCTGGAGCAGAGCCCGACCCCCCCGGCTGTCCCCTCCTGCCAGGGACTTGTGCAGAGCCACAAGGGCCCCTGAGCCTCCTTTGCTCCAGCCTCAGCCCCTTCCCAACTCCTCACAGGATTTACAATTTGAGGAATCAGGGTGAGACCAAGCTGCTCATAATCCCCTCCTTGGGAAAACAATTAATTCAATAGCGAGGAGAGGAAGCTGCACCTCACCCTGGAAAGCTCCGATCCAGCTGTGGGTCCTGCACCAGCCCCTGCTCCCTGGGGGTCCCACTTCCCTTTGTCCCTGGGCACGCTGAAAAGAGCAAGTCCAGCCTTGTCCCCAGCTCTGGGGGTGAATGGATCCTCACAGTGCCAGGCTTCCCTGGCACCCTGTGGCCCCAAAGGCACCCCAGAGCTCTGGGAGAGGCACAGGGCGAGCCCCAAGGGTGGAGTGGAGCCCTGGAATGGTTTGTGCTGGGAGCACAGCACAACACCGAGCTGCTCTGGGCACCCTGGGGCTGCCCTGGATCCCTGGCAGTGCCCAAGGCCAGGCTGGGCACTGGGGCTGGAGCAGCCTGGCACAGTGGGAGGTGTCCCTGCCATGGCAGGGCTGGCTCTGGGTGGGATTTGAGGTCCCTCCAACCCAAAGCAGTCTGGAATCTCACAATCTGCACAGGAAGCTGCTGAGCAGAGCCTCGCTCAGGGAGCCGGACCTGGAATCACCTTCCAGGGACCAAGGCTGGGATCCTGGGGCAGGGGAGCTCTGCAGGAGCTGCAGGAGGGGCGGGGAGGGCTGGGGCAGCTCCTGGGGAGCAGATCACAGCACCCAGGGCACCCCCAGCACCCCCAGAACCCCCAGCACCCAGGGCACCCCCAGCTCTGGCACAGCAGCATCCCCAGAGCACATTCACAGAATCCCCAAATCCCTGGGGCTGGCACAGCCCTGCCAGCCCAGGCAGTGCCAGCTGTGCCCCATGGCCACCTCGTCCCCAGCCCAGGGCACTCAGTGCCACGTCCCCACGCAGGGACAGTTTGCTCTGCCAGTCTCTCCCCATCTGGGAGGTGTCTGTGTCTCCTTTGTCACCTGCAGCCAGAGGACAAGCAAGGTCAGGGCACTGCCGGGGGGTTTGGGCCGAGCAGGGCAGGAGCTTTGGGGGTCCCAGCCCCATTCCCACCGCGGGGTCTCTGCAGGAAGGGCCCAGCCCAGCAGGGGAATGGCCTGGCCAAGCTGCCATCCATGGGAACCAGGGGGATGAGGATAAAAAGCCCTGGGAGGAGAGCAGGGAGCTGGGATCCACTCTGGATCTGTGCTCCCCACCCGGGCTTTCCCCCACAGCCTCTGTGCCTTTTCCTCCTGTGCCACGGGGGGACTGGCACCTGAACCTGGGAGGGACCCCCGGCTCATCCCAGAGCCTGAGCTCATCCCAGAGCTTGGGATCAACCCAGAGCCTGGGATCAACCCAGAGCCTGGGATCGTTCCAGAGCCTGGGATCAACCCAGAGCCTGGGATCAACCCAGAGCCTGGGATCAACCCAGAGCTTGGGGTCATTCCAGAGCCTGGGATCAACCCAGAGCCTGGGATCGTCCCAGAGCCTGGGATCAACCCAGAGCCTGGGATCAACCCAGAGCTTGGAGTCATCCCAGAGCCTGGGATCAACCCAGAGCCTGGGATCAACCCAGAGCTTGGAGTCATCCCAGAGCCTGGGATCAACCCAGAGCCTGGGATCAACCCAGAGCTTGGGATCATCCCAGAGCCTGGGATCAACCCAGAGCCTGGGATCAACCCAGAGCTTGGGATCATCCCAGAGCCTGGGATCAACCCAGAGCCTGGGATCAACCCAGAGCTTGGAGTCATCCCAGAGCCTGGGATCAACCCAGAGCTTGGAGTCATCCCAGAGCCTGGGATCATCCATGCCTGGGCCTCCAGGAGGGCAAGGGGCTTGGGGGAGCAGCAGAGCAGGGAGGAGGCTGCTGTCCCCTCTGCTGCCACCCCTGTTGTCCCCTGGCTGTCCCCAGCCCTCTCACCCCAGCAATATCCCAGGCAATATTCCTGGAATATTCCAGCAATATTCCAGGAATATCCCAGGCAATATTCCCAGCAATATCCCAGCAATATTCCAGGCAATATCCCAGCAATATTCCAGAATACTCCAGGCAATATTCCAGAATACTCCAGGCAATATTCCCGGCAATATCCCAGCACTATTCCAGGCAATATCCCAGCAATATTCCCGGAATATCCCAGGCAATATTCCCAGGAATATCCCAGCAATATCCCAGCAATACTCCAGGCTGCCCCGCGCCCAGCAGAGCAGGAAGGCTGCAGAATTCCTGCTGTCCCGGCACCCGAGCCCCGGGCTGCAGAGCCCTTCCTGCTTTCTGGTGTTTGGGCTCCATTTGGTGCCCTTCCCCTCGTGCTCAGAGGGAGCTGGGGTGCGGCAGAGCACAGCTGAAGGTGCTCCAGGTGCTTTCTGGCAGCGAATCCCTCCCTCAGAATCCTGCAGCAGACTCCCAGCCCAGCAACCGGCGCTGCTGGTGACAATAATATGTTTATTGTATTTATTTAGAAGCAGAACCAAGGGGGAAAAAACCCAACAGCTTTTTTTTTCTTTTTTTTTTTCTTTTCCCCAAAACCACCTATTTTTTAAAGATGAAAAGTCACTCATTCAGCCAACCTTCAAAGTGCTCCACTTAATCCGCGGGGGGACCCGCTCCTGCTTTTCTCAGCCCAGATTTTCCCCCCTCGTTCACACACCTTGGGACAAAGGCTGCAGGAAAGAGCCGGGGGGGAGGGCAGGGGGTGTTGTGGTGTTTTGTTTTTTTTTTGTTTTTTTTTTTTTTTGTGCGGGACGCGGAGCAAATTTATTCGTGAACCGTGCCCGGCGAATGGAGAGAGCGAGGGCGTCCCCGGCGAGAGAAAGCCCCGAGCAAAGCGGCCGGCCATTCAGCAGCTCAGCGAGCGGGGCAGGAAGAAAGGAGAAGCTGTTGTCAGGTTTGGGGTGTTTACCGGCTCCCCTCGGGACACTTGACCCCGAGGGGGACCCCCTAATCCCCGCTCTGCATGCGCGGCCGGCCGGCCGGGGCACTTGTGGCGGTGCCCATTGTGTGCCACTCAGCCCCCCCGGTGGCATTCCGCTCACAAACGCTCCCACAAGTTGTTTGGGCTGGCTCCGGCGAGGGAATTGTGCTCCTAATGAAACAGTCTGGGCATTATACAGCGGCGGCCGGGCCCGGCCAGGGGACGGGGACAAAGGGGCAGCGCCGCGGACAGGCTGGCACACAAAGGGTTACTGCGGCGGGTTTGGGGTTCTCTTTGGGGGTCCCTTCATGGGCCGCGTTTGGGAGCTTTTCCCCTGTTTGCTGAGCGGGGAAAAGCACCAAAACCGGGCGGGTTTGGGGCTGTTTGCCTGGCAGAGGGGCAGGGGAGCCCCCGCTGCCCCGGGGCTGCCTCCCCCCTCCTCCCCAAAACCCCCCGAGGGAGCCGATCCCCAGAGCCGGGGGATTTGCAGCACTCATTTCAACCATCCTTAATACCTGCCGATTAAAACTGTTTGCAAGATTTTTGTAGGTTTTTAATTGCATTAATCATTAGCCGCAATTATCTCGATTTAGGGACTCCTTTGTGCAGCAGCTGAGCACAAACTCGATGGAAACAGCTTGATTTGCACGAGGCAGAGTGACTTCACTTCATGAACTGAACTGAGCAGAAATCCCAGAGCAGGAGTGGGCTGGGAAATTCTTACCAGGTGATTTATCACCGGAGGGACACTTTAAATCTGGATCAGTTTTATTCAATCTGCCAGGCATTTATTAAAGCCGGAGCAGCAATAATAGCTGCCTGCAATATCACATAATGACCATCATCCCACAAAGCCCCAAAACAGTAGCTGAATATGGTTTGGAAGTCACAAACAAGGATAATCCCGGGACGTGTCTGAAATAACTTGTGAGCTCCAGCCCCACCTGGCCCAGGACAGGGGAGGGGGAGAAGCCCCTTCCCCACAGCAGGGCAGAGACAAAGCTGGGCCTGGAGCTCTGCTTCTGCCCCAGGGCTCCTCATCCCATGGGAATTCCCACCAGGGCTCCTCATTCCAGCAAAACTGGGAGAGCTCCATGGATGGAGATCTTGGATGTTCCCCACCAGCCCCCAAAGGGAGCTGGGAAGGGGCTGGAGAATTGCTGAGGAGCTGGGAAGGGGCTGGAGAATTGCTGAGGAGCTGGGAAGGGGCTGGAGAATTGCTGAGGAGCTGGGAAGGGGCTGAGGCTGGAGCCAAGGAGGCTCAGGGGCCCTTGTGGCTCTGCACAAGTCCCTGGCAGGAGGGGACAGCCGGGGGGGTCGGGCTCTGCTCCAGGGAACAGGGACAGGAGCAGAGGGAACGGCCTCAGGCTGGGCCAGGGCAGGCTCAGCTGGGCCAGCAGCAGGAATTTGCCCATGGAAAGGGTGCTCAGGCCTTGGCAGGGGCTGCCCAGGGAGCTTGGCAGTGCCCATCCCTGCAGGTGTCCCCTGCAGGTGGCACTGAGTGCTCTGGGCTGGGGACAAGGTGGCCATGGGGCACAGCTGGCACTGCCTGGGCTGGCAGGGCTGTGCCAGCCCCAGGGATTTGGGATTCTGGGATCTGTGTCTGCTCCTGTGGCACGTCCAGCAGCAAACACTGGAAGGAAAGGCTTGGAATAACTGGTTTGAGTGCAGTTGTTTTTCTGGATGTGACCATTTTAGGCTCCTCAGCAATCTCCAGCCCCTTCCCAGCTCTGTTCCCTGCCCTGGACCCTCCCAGCACACAAGAACTGTCCTGGTGCTTCCAGCCACTCCATAATTGATAGTTACCACGAAGCCCCACGATTACCCCAAATGCTGCCCTGAAAAATGAACATTTGGAGAGGTGCCAGGCTCTGAACTCCCATGTTTATGATCACGCCACGCAGGCGATGCTTCCTTTCACCAAGGGGGGACAATGAGAAGCAAATGACAAAAGCATTTGATTTTATGTGTGTGGTCTTCATCAAATCAGAAAAAAAAAAAAATGCTGGGCGGGCAGGGGGGAGTTTGCAGGAGCATTAAAGAAATGGATTTTTCAAGGGCCTTGAAAGGGGCTCCGTGAATGGGGCAGAGCCTGGCGGCTTTGCAGCCCGGGCAGGGCAGCGAGGAGCAGCTGGGCCAGCTCTGGGGAGCAGCCCCGAACCTCTGGGGTGCCTGCAGAGCTCCTGGCTGTGCCAGCAGGACCTGTGAGGGTCCCAGAGGGGAAGTTGCTGCTGTTTACATGTGTGAGAGCACCCGGCCCCTGCCCGCTGCGGGCTCGGGGTTTCTCCTTTCCTTTGCCCGAGAAGCAGCTGGGATTGGCACGTGCAGGGATTCCAGCTTCTCCCCTTCCCCGGCGTGGGAGCGAGCTGGCTCACTGCTCCTTTCTTTTCACTTTCAAACTCTTTAAAGTTTTTTGCACGAGTGAAGAAGGTAAATACTGATGGATAATTAAAAAAATAAAGATGCTACAGGTGCTCTCTGTGCAAGGTCCTGCACAGCATTTTACTCTTAATGACCTCCACACAGGCTAGGGCTCCTCTTTGTCAAAATTAAACCCAATTAATTCCCTTATTCCACATGCAGAAAATGTCTAATGAACGTGGGAGTGGCTCAGGTGCTGTAAACACAAACGAAAGGTCAGGGTAGAACAGCTTCTGGTTGTGAAATCCTGGTTTAAAAGAAGTGATGTTCCCACTGATCTGTTCCTGGTCCTTCTGGAGATCAAATTCCCAAACCAGCAGCAGCCACTCAGACCTCCCAATGGTGCAGGTGAAGTGTCAACCCCACCACTCACTAAATAAAAATAAAATTAAGCCACATTATTTCTTCCACGGGCTCCAGCCAAAAGCTCTTGAGCAGCTCTCCAGAAAAGAAGATGGCAGAGGAGAGGAGGATTTTCCCAGATTCAAAGCACATGGGATATTTCACTGTTATCCCCTTTTGTCACCTCATTAGGAGAACCAAAGGCTTCCCCCTTTCCCAGTCTCCATTTGCATTTATAATAACCCGTTGCCATGGCAAAATGTGATAATCCCGGAGTTGTTGGGTGCACTCACATCCTCGCAGGAGCACCAGGAGGGGGAAGCCCAGCAGCCCGGTGCCTCCGGGGGCTGCTTGGGCTCCAGGACGTTCCCGGGGCTGCAGCCTCTCCCGTGGGACAAGGGCAGCCTGGAGGTGCCCCACACCAGGAGCAGTCGGGGCACGGGAGCTGCAGGAGCTGCCCTTTGTCCCCAGCTCCTGCTGTGAAATGTGGGGGTAAGGAGGGAACAGCCCTGGGCCCGCTCGAGAGCAGCTTGTTCCCAAATTTCCTGTCAATGGGGCGTCTCTGGAGGGCCCCAGAGGGCTCAGGGGTTCACTGAGCCAGGGGATGGGAAGGATCCAGGGTGGCACTTCCCCAGTGGCACCATGGCAGGAAGGGCAGCGTCCCCACTGCCACCGGGTCCCTCAGCACGGGGACATCTCTCAGGTGGGACCAACCCCTGCAGCTCTTCCCTTCCTGGGCAGGGCCCCTCCCCAGCCAGCCTGGCAGGGATCAGCCCCAGGGACCCCCCCAAATCCCTCTGTTCCTCCTCACTGATCCCCGGGGTGTCACATCCAGCCCTCGGGGAGTGTCCCCTCCTCACTCCAGGACAGAAGGAAAGATTGTCCCTGGGTCCCCCCGAGTGTCCCAGGCCAGGCTGGACACTGGGGCTGGAGCAGCCTGGCACAGGGGAAGGTGTCCCTGCCATGGCAGGGTGGCACTGGGTGGGATTTGGGGTCCCTCCAACCCAAACCTTTCCCTGTTGCTGTGATTTCACTGAAAACAACGAACCATGCCCCAAAGAAGGCAGTGCTAGTGTGGGGAATTTAAGGCTGGTGCTCAAGCTGGGCAGGAGCCTCATCTCTCTCTCTTCCACCTGCCATCCCCCCCTGGCTGTGCTGGGCACTGGGGCCTGCAGGAGAGCTGGGATCCCCCTGTGGCTCAGCTGGCTCTGAGGGGTGCCCCCAAATCCCAAACGCTGCTGTGGGGCAGCTCTGGGCTCTCCTGGGCCACCACAACTCCCTCTGTTGGCACTCAGCTGGGCCAGCAGCAGGAATTTGCCCATGGAAAGGGTGCTCAGGCCTTGGCAGGGGCTGCCCAGGGAGCTTGGCAGTGCCCATCCCTGCAGGTGTCCCCTGCAGGTGGCACTGAGTGCTCTGGGCTGGGGACAAGGTGGCCATGGGGCACAGCTGGCACTGCCTGGGCTGGCAGGGCTGTGCCAGCCCCAGGGATTTGGGATCTGTGGGATCTGCAGGGCACTGTCACTGTCCCAGCACGGCGATCCCAACCCCTCCTCCAGAGGTTTTCCATCCACTCTGCTCCATCCACCCCACACATCCCCCATCTCCAAACCCCCAGAGCCAAAATCCCACCTTTTCCTTGGACAGGGGTACAAAATCCCGCTCCTGCTCGGCCGGGAATTGGGAATGGCAGCAGGAGTAAAGGGAAGGCCAAGGCATGGCCTGGCCCTCGCTCCGGGGCAGAATCATCTCCCTGTCGCTTTTCCCAGCTGGAAAAGGAAAGGGGTGGAGGAGGAAAGGGGCTTTGGGGAGCTGGGAGGAGGGAAGGGGCTTTGGGGAGCTCTTTTCCATCGGAGAGAGAGTCGGCAATTAAAGCTGACTCTGCTCATTCATTAGATCACATTAAAAACCGCGGCAAAAGTGCAGGGGGAACTCTCCAAACAAATTCGGGCCACCCTGCCCTCATTCATGGGCAGCCGAGCCGTCAATGCGCTCCGTTTGTGCCCGGCTTCTCTGGAGCACAAACATATGGTTCCTAAAACATCCTTTTCCTGCTTAATTTGATGGCCCCTAATCAGCCGTGCGCGGATGAGCCCCCTAATTGATGGCTAATGAGTCACGTGCATCCCGAATTAATCCCGTTAATCACCGGCCTTGTCGGCGCTTCCAACGGCGGAGTCCTGGCACTGCAGGGGAGGGAATGGGATGGGATGGGATTGGGATTGGGGATGGGATGGACGGGAATGGGATGGGATGGGATTGGGAATAGGATTGGGATGGGATTGGGAATGGGGAAGGGATGGGATTGGGATTGGGGATGGGGATGGGATGGGATGGGATGGGATGGGATGGGATGGGATGGGATGGGATGGGATGGGATGGGATGGGGATGGGATGAGATGTGATGCGGCTGCTCCTGCTCCTGCCCTCGCTCCTCTCCTGCTTTTCCTGGGCACGCAGAAGGCTCAGCAGGACTTTGGGATGGGGCTGTGGCTGTGGTGTACAAAGGGATTTGTGTTCCTCATGGCTCATCACTGTGACCCCTGTCCCTGTTTATCATGGAATGGTTTGGGCTGGCAGGGACCCCAAATCCCACCCAGTGCCACCCTGCCATGGCAGGGACACCTCCCCCTGTGCCAGGCTGCTCCAGCCCCAGTGCCCAGCCTGGCCTTGGGCACTGCCAGGGATCCAGGGGCAGCCCCAGCTGCTCTGGGCACCCTGTGCCAGCCCTGCCCACCCTGCCAGGAACAATTCCTCATTGCCAAGATCCCATCCATTGCTGCCCTCTGGCACTGGCAGCCATTCCCTGGGTGCTGTCCCTGCAGGCCTTGTCCCCAGTCCCTCTGCAGCTCTCCTGGAGCCCCTTCAGGCCCTGCCAGGGGCTCTGAGCTCTCCTGGAGCTTCTCCTCTCCAGGGGAGCCCCCCCAGCTGAAATGCTGGCATGAGGCTTTCCCTGATTCCGCAGGGAAAGCAAAGCAGGCACGAGCTGTCTCTGCTGCCACCCAGCACCTCAGGGCTCCTCGTTCTCTCCCTGGCTCCGGGGTTGCTGGTCCTGCTCTGGATTTGTTCTCCCAGGGCCCATCCCAGTGCCAAGGGTTAAAGGAATGCTGGCACAGCCAGCTCTGGGTGCTGCCCAGCACGAGCAGAGCTCGGCTGCTGCCCGTTCCCTCCACTCCAAACCAGGCTGGGACGTTTTCCTGGGGCTGCTCCTGGCACTTCCCTGAGCAGACACTGCAGCTGCCACGAGGAGACTGTGCTGCATTCCCAAATTAATGTCCTCGTTTAGATCAGGACAGAAGCTGGACTTCGGGCAACATTCTAAAGTTCCATTTAATCAAAGCAGATACTTGTGCTCTGGCACTTAAAATAAGTAAAAACCAGTCAATAATGACTTGTCTGGTGTTCATTAGGGCACAGGAACATTGGCACTGTGTTATTTTTCCATTGCTACCTCCGAGCCTTTCATATGGAGGCTGGATTGATTATCCCTATCTGTCAGAAGCATCCAGCTCTGGCATTATTGACCTTACACCGTTAATTGCACAATTATCTTTCAACTCTGCAATGAAGTGCTGCTCATTCTTATGTTTTGAATTTTAAAAATCCTACTGTTGAACTCCTGTGCACAGACCTTTAGCTGCAGTGAATAAAAATCCCTATTTGCCTTCTTGCTCGCACTAATAAACACCCCTGGGCTGTGGTGTCTTTCTGTTTTTAATGGGAGCAGGGTTCCAGGCTGCTTTAGCAGCACAGAAACATCCCAGGTACAGGTGCTGCTGCCTGGGGGGCTTGGAGATCTGCAAACAAGAAGGTGAATTTACACCAAGAGGGTTGGAATGCTTTAAATTAAAAGGTGAAAAGCTCAACAGCACTGCCATGGAAAAGTGTTACAAATTTGTGGTGACCAAGGCTGGAATTGTCTCCTGTGCTTGGACCCCTTGAGAGCTGTGTCCAGTTCTGGGAAAGAGAGACCTGGAGGGGCTGGAGCGTGTCCAGGGCAGGGAACAGAGCTGGGAAGGGGCTGGAGAATTGCTGAGGAGCTGGGAAGGGGCTCTATGAATAAACCCCCCATGTTTGTAGAATGTTTGTATTCATTTACTGTGGTTTATTCCTTCTGCAGAAGGAATTTTCTCCAGAACTGCTCCCCCTGCCTTGCAGGAATGACACGCAGAGGTGAGCCCCTTCCAGCTGGGAACATTGCTGCTCTCTGGAGATCCACCTGTTCCCTGAAACTTGGACATTTTCCCATTCTCAGTCTGGATTTCAGCTCCTCACTTGAGGCAGGTGGATTTGTACCAGGAGCCTGGTGGGTGGGTTTGTTCTTTGGATGGGAATCGCTGCTGGAAGCACATTTGGGATCCAATAAACTGTAATAAACCTGAGTTTGTTCCTCTACGTGGCTAAAAATGGTCACATCCAGAAAAACAACTGCACTCAAACCAGTTATTCCAAGCCTTCCCCTCCAGTGTTTGCTGCTGGACGTGCCACAGGAGCAGACACAGATCCCAAAATCCCAAATCCCTGGGGCTGGCACAGCCCTGCCAACCCAGGCAGTGCCAGCTGTGCCCCAAGGCCACCTTGTCCCCAGCCCAGAGCACTCAGTGCCACCTGCCACCAAGCTCCCTGGGCAGCCCCTGCCAAGGCCTGAGCACCCTTTCCATGGGCAAATTCCTGCTGCTGGCCCAGCTGAGCCTGCCCTGGCCCAGCCTGAGGCCGTTCCCTCTGCTCCTGTCCCTGTTCCCTGGAGCAGAGCCCGACCCCCCCGGCTGTCCCCTCCTGCCAGGGACTTGTGCAGAGCCACAAGGGCCCCTGAGCCTCCTTTGCTCCAGCCTCAGCCCCTTCCCAGCTCCTCAGCAATTCTCCAGCCCCTTCCCAGCTCCTCAGCAATTCTCCAGCCCCTTCCCAGCTCCAATCCCTGCCCTTGACATGCTCCAGCCCCTCAGTGTTTGTCCTAAAGACATTGCAGAAATGTCTTCATTAAGTCCTGCTTTTATTTTAATTTTATTTCCATTCCCTGTTACTTCCAAGCATACAAACCCAAGCCAGCATCTTCCTTAGCCAGTAACTCCAAAGGCTCAGCCAGGAAGACAGCAGGATTCTGCTCCTTCATGCCTCCCTGTTAAAAATTCCCTTTTCCCTGGGTGTGGAGGTTCCCAGCCTCCCAAACCCCCTCACCTGGGAGAGGAAAATGAGTGGAGGAAAGGAGTGGCCTGGAGAGCAGCAGTGCAGCCTAAGGGCCACCAGGACACCCATCCTGGGAGCTGAGAGCTGGGGCCACTGGGCTGCTGGAATGGCAGCCTGGAGAGGGGTGCCAGGGGGCACCTGCAAGGAGCCCCTGGCTCAGGAGCTCCTCAGCATTTAGCCCAAGGCAGGCACAGCGAATCCCGTGCCAGGAACTGAGTTGGGACAGCCCCAGCAGCTGCAGAGCCTGGGCACAAAGCTGCCAGGAACGCGCCAGCAAGGAGCCAGTGCCTGTCCTGCACCCAGTGCCCTGTCCCGCACACCAGTGCCCTGTCCTGCACCCCAGTGCCCCTGTCCTGCACCCCAGTGCCCCTGTCCTGTCCCCCCAGTGCCCCTGTCCTGCACCCAGTGCCCTGTCCTGCACCCAGTGCCCTGTCCCGCACACCAGTGCCCCTGTCCTGTCCCCCCAGTGCCCCTGTCCTGCACCCCAGTGCCCTGTCCCGCACCCCAGTGCCCTGTCCTGCACCCAGTGCCCTGTCCCGCACACCAGTGCCCTGTCCTGCACCCCAGTGCCCCTGTCCCGCACCCCAGTGCCCCTGTCCTGTCCCCCCAGTGCCCCTGTCCTGCACCCAGTGCCCTGTCCTGCACCCAGTGCCCTGTCCCGCACACCAGTGCCCCTGTCCTGCACCCACTGCCCCTGTCCCGCACCCCAGTGCCCTGTCCTGCACCCCAGTGCCCCTGTCCTGCACCCAGTGCCCTGTCCTGCACCCAGTGCCCTGTCCTGCACCCCAGTGCCCCTGTCCTGCACCCAGTGCCCTGTCCTGCACCCAGTGCCCCTGTCCTGCACCCAGTGCCCTGTCCTGCACCCCAGTGCCCCTGTCCCGCACCCCAGTGCCCCTGTCCTGCACCCCAGTGCCCCTGTCCTGTCCCCCCAGTGCCCCTGTCCTGCACCCAGTGCCCTGTCCTGCACCCCAGTGCCCCTGTCCCGCACCCCAGTGCCCTGTCCTGCACCCACTGCCCCTGTCCCGCACCCCAGTGCCCTGTCCTGCACCCCAGTGCCCCTGTCCTGCACCCAGTGCCCTGTCCTGCACCCAGTGCCCTGTCCTGCACCCCAGTGCCCCTGTCCTGCACCCAGTGCCCTGTCCTGCACCCAGTGCCCCTGTCCTGCACCCAGTGCCCTGTCCTGCACCCCAGTGCCCCTGTCCTGCACCCCAGTGCCCCTGTCCTGCACCCCAGTGCCCCTGTCCTGTCCCCCCAGTGCCCCTGTCCTGCACCCAGTGCCCTGTCCTGCACCCAGTGCCCTGTCCCGCACACCAGTGCCCCTGTCCTGTCCCCCCAGTGCCCCTGTCCTGCACCCCAGTGCCCTGTCCCGCACCCCAGTGCCCTGTCCTGCACCCAGTGCCCTGTCCCGCACCCCAGTGCCCTGTCCTGCACCCCAGTGCCCCTGTCCCGCACCCCAGTGCCCTGTCCTGCACCCAGTGCCCCTGTCCTGCACCCAGTGCCCTGTCCTGCACCCCAGTGCCCCTGTCCCGCACCCCAGTGCCCCTGTCCCGCACCCCAGTGCCCTGTCCTGCACCCCAGTGCCCCTGTCCCGCACCCCAGTGCCCCTGTCCTGCACCCACTGCCCCTGTCCTGCACCCCAGTGCCCCTGTCCTGCCCCCACTGCCCCTGTCCTGCACCCACTGCCCCTGTCCTGCACCCAGTGCCCCTGTCCCGCACCCCAGTGCCCTGTCCTGTCCCCCCAGTGCCCTGTCCTGCACCCAGTGCCCCTGTCCTGCACCCCAGTGCCCTGTCCTGCACCCCAGTGCCCTGTCCTGTCCCCCCAGTGCCCCTGTCCTGCACCCCAGCGCCCCTGTCCTGCACCCACTGCCCCTGTCCTGCACCCCAGCGCCCTGTGCCTGTCCCATCCTGTCCTGTCCCATCCTGTCCTGTCCCATCCTGTCCCCCTGTCCTATTTCCCGTGCCCCTGTCCCATTCCCCCTGTCCCGTTCTGTCCCCCCGTGCCCCGGTCCCGTTCCCTTGTCCCGTTCTGTCCCCCGTGCCGTGTCCCGTTCTGTCCCCCCGTGCCCTGTCCCCCTGTCCCGTTCTGTCCCCCCGTGCCCCTGTCCCGTTCCCTTGTCCCGTCCTGTCCCCCGTGCCCTGTCCCCTGTCCCGTTCTGTCCCCCCGTGCCCTGTCCCCCTGTCCCGTTCTGTCCCCCCGTGCCCCTGTCCCGTTCCCTTGTCCCGTCCTGTCCCCCGTGCCCTGTCCCCTGTCCCGTTCTGTCCCCCGTGCCCTGTCCCGTCCCCCTGTCCCGTTCTGTCCCCCCGTGCCCTGTCCCATTCCCCCTGTCCCGTTCTGTCCCCCCGTGCCCCTGTCCCGTCCCTATGTCCCGTTCTGTCCCCCCGTGCCCCTGTCCCGTTCCCTTGTCCCGTTCTGTCCCCCCGTGCCCTGTCCCGTGTCCCCTCCCGTTCCCCCGGGCTGTGCCCTGGCAGCTGCCCCGGGCCGTCCCCTCGGTTTCGGGGACAGCCGCGCCCCGGCGGCAGCCGGAGCACCCTGGGGCGGCAGCGGGGCTGCGGAAATTCCAGCGCCAGGAGAACTCGAGCGATCTCCGTGCTCGCCGAGGATCCCCGCCCGGGCCGGAGCGGGGCAGCGCTGCCGGAGCTCTCCCGGGACAGCGGGGACCGGGACGGCCGAGCCCGCGACGGGAAAGCGGGACTGAGGCACGGCGAGCCCCGCTCGGGAAGGGCCGGGCGGCTCGGGAAGGGCCGGCTCAGCTTTGGGGCGGTTTTGGGGCGCTTTGGGACACTCGGGACACCCGGGGGGGGCGGGGCAGCTCCCAACGGCCCCGCAGCGACAGCGCCGCCCGACGGCAGCACCGGGAACTGCAGCACCCGGTACCGGGACAGAACCGGGACAGAACCGGCACCGGGCAGAACTGCAGCACCCCGGTACCGGCGCCGGGACAGAACCGGCACCAGGGCTGAGAGCCGGGACAGAAGCAGGCCCAGCCCGGGGCTGCTCACTCTGCTCCTGTCCCTGTCCCGTTCCCTGGGAGCAGAGCCCAGCTCCTGCTGTCCCCTGTGCCAGGAGCTGTGCAGAGGGACAGTGTCCCCTGTGCCAGGAGCTGTGCAGAGGGACAGTGTCCCCGTGTCCCCCGTGCCAGGAGCTGTGCAGAGGGACAGTGTCCCCATGTCCCAGGAGCTGTGCAGAGGGACAGTGTCCCCGTGTCCCCTGTGCCAGGAGCTGTGCAGAGGGACAGTGTCCCCGTGTCCCCCGTGCCAGGAGCTGTGCAGAGGGACAGTGTCCCCGTGTCCCCTGTGCCAGGAGCTGTGCAGAGGGACAGTGTCCCCGTGTCCCCCGTGCCAGGAGCTGTGCAGAGGGACAGTGTCCCCATGTCCCAGGAGCTGTGCAGAGGGACAGTGTCCCCGTGTCCCCCGTGCCAGGAGCTGTGCAGAGGGACAGTGTCCCCATGTCCCAGGAGCTGTGCAGAGGGACAGTGTCCCCATGTCCCCTGTGCCAGGAGCTGTGCAGAGGGACAGTGTCCCCATGTCCCAGGAGCTGTGCAGAGGGACAGTGTCCCCGTGTCCCCTGTGCCAGGAGCTGTGCAGAGGGACAGTGTCCCCATGTCCCAGGAGCTGTGCAGAGGGACAGTGTCCCCATGTCCCCTGTGCCAGGAGCTGTGCAGAGGGACAGTGTCCCCATGTCCCAGGAGCTGTGCAGAGGGACAGTGTCCCCGTGTCCCCTGTGCCAGGAGCTGTGCAGAGGGACAGTGTCCCCATGTCCCAGGAGCTGTGCAGAGGGACAGTGTCCCCATGTCCCCTGTGCCAGGAGCTGTGCAGAGGGACAGTGTCCCCATGTCCCAGGAGCTGTGCAGAGGGACAGTGTCCCCGTGTCCCCTGTGCCAGGAGCTGTGCAGAGGGACAGTGTCCCCATGTCCCAGGAGCTGTGCAGAGGGACAGTGTCCCCGTGTCCCAGGAGCTGTGCAGAGGGACAGTGTCCCCATGTCCCAGGAGCTGTGCAGAGGGACAGTGTCCCCGTGTCCCCTGTGCCAGGAGCTCTGCAGAGGGACAGTGTCCCCGTGTCCCCATGTCCCAGGAGCTGTGCAGAGGGACAGTGTCCCCGTGTCCCCTGTGCCAGGAGCTCTGCAGAGGGACAGTGTCCCCATGTCCCAGGAGCTCTGCAGAGGGACAGTGGCCCCGTGTCCCCTGTGCAGGAGCTGTGCAGAGGGACAGTGTCCCCGTGTCCCCTGTCCCAGGAGCTGTGCAGAGGGACAGTGTCCCCATGTCCCCTGTGCCAGGAGCTCTGCAGAGGGACAGTGTCCCCATGTCCCAGGAGCTGTGCAGAGGGACAGTGTCCCCGTGTCCCCTGTGCAGGAGCTGTGCAGAGGGACAGTGTCCCCCGTGTCCCCTGTGCCAGGAGCTGTGCAGAGGGACAGTGTCCCCGTGTCCCCTGTGCCAGGAGCTCTGCAGAGGGACAGTGTCCCCATGTCCCCTGTGCCAGGAGCTGTGCAGAGGGACAGTGTCCCCGTGTCCCCTCATGCCAGGAGCTGTGCAGAGGGACAGTGTCCCCATGTCCCCTGTGCAGGAGCTGTGCAGAGGGACAGTGTCCCCATGTCCCCTCAGGGCAGGAGCTGTGCAGAGGGACAGTGTCCCCATGTCCCAGGAGCTGTGCAGAGGGACAGTCCCCATGTCCCCATGTCCCAGGAGCTGTGCAGAGGGACAGTGTCCCCGTGTCCCCTGTGCCAGGAGCTGTGCAGAGGGACAGTGTCCCCATGTCCCAGGAGCTGTGCAGAGGGACAGTGTCCCCATGTCCCCTGTGCCAGGAGCTGTGCAGAGGGACAGTGTCCCCGTGTCCCCTGTGCCAGGAGCTGTGCAGAGGGACAGTGTCCCCATGTCCCCTCGTTCCAGGAGCTGTGCAGAGGGACAGTGTCCCCATGTCCCCTGTGCCAGGAGCTCTGCAGAGGGACAGTGTCCCCATGTCCCCTCATTCCAGGAGCTCTGCAGAGGGACAGTGTCCCCATGTCCCCTCATTCCAGGAGCTCTGCAGAGGGACAGTGTCCCCATGTCCCCTGTGCCAGGAGCTGTGCAGAGGGACAGTGTCCCCATGTCCCCTCATTCCAGGAGCTCTGCAGAGGGACAGTCCCCATGTCCCCGAGGACAGCAGCCCAGGAGCCCCAGCACGACCCTGTGAGCACAGATGGCCCGTGTCCATCAGCACCAGGAGTGTTCCCAGCAGCAGCAGCCATTCCTTTGCCATTCCAGGTTTTATTGAGCTTGGACTCGGTGGGGTGTGGCTCACGAGTTCAATAAATACTGCAGAACTGCCTGAAGCCCCACCGAGCTCGAGCACAGAGCGAGCACAGGAGCAGTAAATTGATACGAGGTTTAAAAAATCTAAGAACTACCTGGAGGGGAGGAACGGAGCTCCCTGAAAAGAGATGGCAGGGGACCTTCACCAGTGGCATGTGGCACCTGAGCCGTGGCCAAGGACAGCACTGGCCCCCCTGCCAGGAAACTGCCTGAGCAATTAGGATCAAATTAGTGAATTTATTGCAGGACAGAATGCAGGGCAGCAGCTCTGCCGTTCCTGGCCCCACTGGAGGACACAGCCAGTGCCAGGCCCTGCCCTGGCCAGCTGAAGAGGAGCCCAGGGAGCACCACCCTCCCACCCATCTGCTCCTTCCCAAGGCGTTCTGGAAAGGCCAGAGCAGGGACAAGAGGGGGAGCAGCAGTGGGACGAGGAGGCTGTGGCAGGGTGGGGACACTGCAGGTGTGTCAGTGCTGTGCCCTGTGCCCTGGCAGGCCCTGAACACACCTGCCCTGGGGGGCTCCCAGCCAAGGAGAAGGAGCAGCCAGGTGTGCTGCTCCGCCTGGCACAGGAGGAGCAGTCTTTGCTGACTGCAAGGCACAGTCTGGAGCGCCCAGGACACACCTGAGTGGCACCAGCACCTCCCTGTCCCCCGCAGGGCTCCATGCCAGGCCACGCCAGAGCACTGAAACCCCTGGGAAGCCCAGCTACTACAGCTATGCTCACCCCATCCCTGTGGATGGGGAAGCTCACCCCCCTCCCAGCCCCAGCCCCAGCCCCAGCATCCTCACGCTGTTGCAGATGCTCCTGTCCCAGCAGCTCTGCCAGAGCCGTGGGTGATCCCTTAGGAGCCACACATCAGGCACTCCTCCCTGTTCTCCAGGGAGCACACCATGGCTGCCTTGTTCCTCTCCTTCTCCTCCTCCTCCCTGGACGCCTTCTCCCGCTCCCGCAGCTTCTCCTTGTTCAGGGTGAACTGGATGGGGTTGGCAGCCGGCTTCGTGCGCAGGTAGTACATGCCAGTCTTCAGGCCCTGGGGACACGGAGCCTCAGCAGCCACCCCCAGGGCTGGGACATGCCACAGCAGCACCCCCAGCTCTGGGACAGTGCACAGCAGCACCCCCAGCTCTGGGACAGTGCACAGCAGCACCCCCAGCTCTGGGACAGTGCAGAGCAGCACCCCCAGCTCTGGGACACGCCACAGCAGCACCCCCAGCTCTGGGACACGCCACAGCAGCACCCCCAGCTCTGGGACAGTGCAGAGCAGCACCCCCAGCTCTGGGACACGCCACAGCAGCACCCCCAGCTCTGGGGACACGCCACAGCAGCACCCCCAGCTCTGGGACAGTGCAGAGCAGCACCCCCAGCTCTGGGGACACTGCAGTGCAGCACCCCCAGCTCTGGGGACACTGCACAGCAGCACCCCCAGCTCTGGGACACTCCAGTGCAGCACCCCCAGCTCTGGGACAGTGCACAGCAGCACCCCCAGCTCTGGGGACACTCCAGGGGCAAACAGGGTTCTTGAAAGGAAACAGCCTTCCAAGAATTGGTGAGACCAACCTGCTGTCCCAGAACTTAGCAGTCCCTGTGTGCCAAAGTTACCAGGCCCCATTTGGTGGGAACAAGCCCTCAATACCAGGTAACGCCCCTGGTTTTGGGAATGATGCCCCATTTTAGGGAAGGAGCCCAAATAATCCCAGTTGATGCCCTGTTTTGGGAAGGAGCCCCAGTAATGCCAGCTGGTGCCCTGTTTGTGGGGAAGGAGCCCCAGCAATGCCAGCTGGTGCCCTGTTTGTGGGGAAGGAGCCCCAGCAATGCCAGCTGGTGCCCTGTTTGTGGGGAAGGAGCCCCAGCAATGCCAGCTGGTGCCCTGTTTGTGAGGAAGGAGCCCCAGTAATGCCAGCTGGTGCCCCGTTCTGGGGAAGGAGCCCCAGCAATGCCAGCTGGTGCCCTGTTTGTGAGGAAGGAGCCCCAGCAATGCCAGCTGGTGCCCTGTTTGTGAGGAAGGAGCCCCAGCAATGCCAGCTGGTGCCCTGTTTGTGGGGAAGGAGCCCCAGCAATGCCAGCTGGTGCCCTGTTTGTGGGGAAGGAGCCCCAGCAATGCCAGCTGGTGCCCTGTTTGTGAGGAAGGAGCCCCAGTAATGCCAGCTGGTGCCCCGTTCTGGGGAAGGAGCCCCAGCAATGCCAGCTGGTGCCCTGTTTGTGAGGAAGGAGCCCCAGCAATGCCAGCTGGTGCCCTGTTTGTGGGGAAGGAGCCCCAGCAATGCCAGCTGGTGCCCTGTTTGTGGGGAAGGAGCCCCAGTAATGCCAGCTGGTGCCCTGTTTGTGAGGAAGGAGCCCCAGCAATGCCAGCTGGTGCCCTGTTTGTGGGGAAGGAGCCCCAGTAATGCCAGCTGGTGCCCTGTTTGTGAGGAAGGAGCCCCAGCAATGCCAGCTGGTGCCCTGTTTGTGGGGAAGGAGCCCCAGCAATGCCAGCTGGTGCCCCTGGTGCCCAGCTGTACCTGTTTCCAGCCATAGAAGTGCATGCTGGTGAGCTTCCCGTAGTTGGGCTCAGCAATGTGGATGTTCAGGGACTGGCTCTGGTCAATGAAGGCCCCTCTGTCTGCAGCCATCTTCAGGATGGTTTTTTGGGAGATCTCCCACACGGTCTTGTAGAGCTGCTTCAGGTCATCAGGAATCTCAGGGATGTTCTGGAAGAACAGGAGGAGTTTTGCAGGGTGGAAAGCACTGACTGCCCAGATATCCCTGTTTATAACATGGAATTCTTCAGTGATTGCCAGGGCTCCAGCAATCCTGACTGCAACTGAGGCCTGTTCAGCTGAGTCCAAACAGAATCCCAGACTGGTTTGGGCTTGGGAGGGACCTTAAAGTTCACCTCATCCCACCCAGTGCCATGGCAGGGACACCTCCCACTGTGCCAGGCTGCTCCAGCCCCAGTGTCCAGCCTGGCCTTGGGCACTGCCAGGGATCCAGGGGCAGCCCCAGCTGCTCTGGGCACCCTGTGCCAGCCCTGCCCACCCCGCCAGGGAACAAATCCTGCCCAAAATTCCATCCTCTGGCAGTGGGAAGCCATGCCCTGTGTCCTTCTGCCCTTCCATCCCCTGTAAACTGTCTCTCTCCATGTTTCTTGTTGGCTCCTTCAGGCCCTGGAAGGCCACAATCAACCACCCTGGAGCTTTCTCCATGCTGAACAATCCCAATTCTCTCAGCCCTTCCTTGCAGGAGTGGTGCTCCATCCCTCTGATAGCTTGGTGGCCTCCTCTGCACATCCTGTGTCTGTGAGCACCAAGCACACCTGCAAACACCCTCAGCTCCCCCTCAGCAGTTACATGTGGGCAGGCTGCAGGGCAGGGAAAGGCTCTTCCCCAGAGGCTGCTGGCACTGCCCAGGCTGCCCAGGGAATGGGCATGGCCCCGAGGCTGCCAGAGCTCCAGGAGCCTTTGGCCAGCACTGCCAGGGGTGCCCAGGCTGGGCTTGGGGGCTCTGGGCAGGGCAGGGCTGGCACTGGGGGACCCCTGGGGGTCCCTCCAGCTCAGGATACTCCCTGCTATGAAAGCAGCCCTTCATCAGCTTCCTGCTGAGTGGGAGGGCAGAAGGAGAGGACGTGCCTGCAGAACCCCTGCCCTGCTGCCCTGTACCTGGATGGAGCCGTTGTGGGCGATGATCTGGTTCTTCATCTCCTCGTTCCACAGGCCCCTCTCCGTGAGATCCTTCAGCAAGTGGGGATTCACAACCTGGGAGGGGCAGAAGCCAAAGGTTTTTAAATGGTTGAACAAGATCCTGCACATTCCTGACAGAGCCTCACCCCTGGAGTGTTCCAGCCAGGCTGGACAGGCTTGGAGCAGCCTGGGGTAGTGGAAGGTGTCCCTGGAATGACATGATCTCTCAGGGCCCTTCAAACCATTCTGGGATTCTGCTGGGCATGGCAAATTACAAGGGGGCTGTATGGAGCTGCTCTGCATGAGGAACTCCAAAAGATGGGGAAAGGAAAAGGGAAAAGGCCCTTGCTGTCACAAGGCCACTGGCCACAACCTGAGTTCCTAAAGATGAGTCTGAAAAACCAAGACTGATGTGAGGAGGGGAAAGAACAGAACAGGGGCAGGCTGAGTACTGGGAAGAAAACACAGCCCCCTTTTCCTGCTGGGGCTGGGGTCCCTGTCCCCCCAGCCCTACAAAGGGAGGCAGAGCAGTGATCCTCCTGTTCCACCTCCCCACTCCTGTCGGGGTGATCCTGCAGCCAGGAGAAATGGGGAGCACTGAGACAGCCCAGGAGGAATGGGGAGCACTGAGACAGCCCAGGAGGAATGGGGAGCACTGAGACAGCCCAGGAGGAATGGGGAGCACTGAGACAGCCCAGGAGGAATGGGGAGCACTGAGACAGCCCAGAGGGTAGAGACTGAGACAGCCCAGGAGGAATGGGGAGCACTGAGACAGCCCAGAGGGTAGAGACTGAGACACCCCAGGAGGAATGGGGAGCACTGAGACACCCCACACCTCCCAAACAGGGACAGCCTCCCCTTGTCTCCACAGGGGGCTTTGCTAACTCCAGCCTCCAGAACCCAACTTGTTCACTCCCTTTCCTGACTGACAGACCCCCTAAGCCTCTGGAGCTCTTCCCTGGCCCCTTCAGAGCCCTGAGTGCTTCACAGCTCGTGCTCAGGACCTTGGTCTCAGCTACTCTTCCCGTGTCCCCCCATGACATCACCACCCCCCTCAGCAGTCACTCCTGCAGCCCACCCTGAGCCCCACAAAGGCTTTTCCCAGACAAAAGCAGCACTTGTTTATAATTCCACCTGTTCCCTGGTGGCTGTGGGACACTCAGAGCTGGGCTCCTGCAGCACCCAGTGCTCCAGGTGCCCTGGTGCTTGGGCACAAGCATCAGGCTGACCTGAGCCCCCGGGTGTGAGGCCTCCCCTTGTCTTGCTCGGTGATAAAAAGTCAGGAAAGAGCAAAGCTCACCTGGAACTCCCCCGAGAGGACCCTGCGTGTGTAGATGTTGCTGGTGTAGGGCTCGATGGACTCGTTGTTGCCCAGGATCTGGGCAGTGGAGGCCGTGGGCATGGGGGAAATGAGCAGGCTGTTCCTGACACCGTACCTGGGGACAACAGGCAAGGTCAGGGAGCTGCAGCCAAGGGACACGGGACAGGAAAGAGCCAGGAGCAGCAGGGACAGGGAAATCTGGGATAGCCTGCAAGGCCTCACATCAGCCACAGGGAAAGGGAAGCACCACTGAACTGCACTGGGGCTCAAGTGCAAGTGGAATTAGGGGCTTTGCTGCTCTCACCCCTCATCAGAGGCTTTCCCAAATGGCTCAGTCGTGGGTGGGGGGCAGGGAAGAAATCTGCCAGGCACTGCACGATCCACAGCCCTGAGGCAGAACTGAACCAGAGCCCTTGAAGAGGCTGAAACCTCTCCACACACAGGACAGGGGACAGATTTACCACGTTTAAAAATTACAGCCAAACAGCCAGAATTAGTCCATGACAGGCACTCCACACCTCAGTGATTCCTGTCTTCAGGATGTTCAAGGCTCAGCTTTTCCCTGGCAGCAGGGCCAGCTCAGGGCTCACTCCTCACTACGTTTGTTTAATGGGAACACAAATCCTCCTGCTGGATGCATCCAAAATGGAATCAGAGCTCAGCTAAAGCAGGACAGTGAGGGTGGGCTCCTCAGCCTTGGAAGGACAAAAAGGGAAGAAAGCCACCCAAAAAACAGCTCAGAGGAAAGATCTGCTGGGCTGGGGCTGTTTTCACACTTGGACCCTGCCTTTAGCTCTCAGTAGACAGAACATATCAAATCCATGACAAAGCCAGGCTGGATGGGGCTGGGAGCACCCTGGGACAATGAAGGTGTCCCTGCCATGGCTGGGGTGGCACTGGGTGGGCTTTGAGGTCCTTCCCACCCAACCCAGCCTGGGTTTCATCCGACATCTACTACAAACCATGCAGGGTTACTCACTTGGCAATCTTCTCCTTCAAAGCCTTCCAGTCCCAAAGGTCAGAGGGGGTGACATTCCACATGTCATACTGAAGGATCTGAGGAACAGAGTTTGGTCCAAATTAGAGAGGGCACTCTTTTCTCTATGTTTTATAAACCCCTTTGGAAATGGACCTGTTATTCCTCTTAATTCTTCCCTCCCATTAGATCTCAGTGAAGCTCTGGTATGACCTAACAAACACTTCATCTGGTGAAATCAGAGAATCCCAGAACACCCTGAGCTGAAGGGACCCCCAGGGACCCCCCAGTGCCAGCCCTGCCCTGCCCAGACCCCCAAGCCCAGCCTGGGCACCCCTGGCAGCGCTGGCCAAAGGCTCCTGGAGCTCTGGCAGCCTCGGGGCCGTGCCCATTCCCGGGGCAGCCTGGGCAGTGCCAGCACCTCTGGGGAAGAGCCTTTCCCTGCCCTGCAGCCTGGCCTGGCCCAGCCCCAGGCGCTCCCTGGTGCTGTCCCTGTCCCAGAGCAGAGCTGGAGCTGTCCCTGCGCTGCCCTCGGGAGGAGCTGCAGCCCCGGGGAGCTCTGCCCTCAGGCTGCTCCAGGCTGGGCTGGCCAGGGCACCTCGGGGCCCCTCCAGGCCCTTCCCCACCCCGTGTCCCTCCTGGGGCTCTCTCTTGCATCTCTCTGACACTGAGACACCCAGAATGTCCCCAGCACTGAGGTGAGGCCCGAGCAGAGCGGGACAATCCCTTCCCTCTGGGCACTGATGGTGTCCCCAGCACAGGGGTGTCCCTGCTGGCTCCAGGGCACTGCTGGCTCAGATCTGCTGCCCACAAACCATGTCCCTCAGGTCCCTGCCCCAGCCCAGGCACAGGGTGAGCTCCCCAGAGCTGTTCCCTGTCCCATGCTGGCACTCACCCCCTTGCTGACGGGCGAGCCCTGGTAGGTGTCATAGGGGCCCTGCTCCCGGGCCAGCTCGCAGCTGGCCTCCAGGGCCCCGTAGTAGATGGTCTCGAAGATGTGCTGGTTGAGGCGCTGCGCCTCGGCGCTCTCGAAGGGGAACCTCATGAGGATGAAGGCGTCGGCCAGGCCCTGCACGCCGATGCCGATGGGCCGGTGCCGCCGGTTGGAGCGCTCGGCCTGGGGACAGACGGACACGTCAGCTCCAGCACGGCTGGGAGGGCCTCAGCCAGCCACAGCTGCTGCTGCAGCGTGCCCCGGGCCCTGCAGCAGCACCCCTGCCACCCTGGCACTGCCTGCTCAGCCCGCACTGAGTGTGTCACTTAGCACGGCTGTGATTGTTTAACCCAGCAAGGGGAGAAGCAGGATTTTGAAGAGAACACTCAGTGCTTTCTGATAAATGAAGACATTTAACAGAGCAGAATCACAGAATCACTGAGGTTGGAAAATCCCTCAGAGCCTACCAAGTCCAACTGCTCCCCAGCAGAGCCAAGGCCACCACTGACTATGTCACTATGTCCCCAGGTGCCACATCCACATGGACATTAAATCCCCTCCAGGGATGAGGACTTCACCACTGCCCTGGGCATTCCGTGCCAGAGCTGGACAGCCCTTTCCATTAAGAAATTTTTCCTAATGTTCAATTTAAACCTCCCCTGGCACAGGTCAAGGCCATTTCCTTGTGTCATTTTTCTTGTTCTCTGTGAGCAGAGCCTGACCCCCACCTGGCTATCCTCTCCTGTCAGGGAGTTGTAAAACCAGCCAAAATGAGTTACATTTTCTCAGGACCTTTCCAGGATCCTTCTCTCTGTTCTTAGTGCTGGTCTGTGCTTCATGGAAATCCTCACACATGAAAAATTTCCAGTGGCAGAAGCAGAGTGGGAAGCTTTTCTACAACTGCTTCACCACGGAGCTGCTCTGGGCTGAAGCTCAGGCAGGCACTGGCAGGTCCCACCTGGGAACAGGTGATTCATGGAGCTCCCCTGTGATTCCTTGTGTCCCAGACTGCTCTGGGATTGCTCTGGGCAGGACTCAGCCCTACTCACCTCTGGCACAGGGTAGTAGTTGATATCAATGATTTTGTTGAGGTTCCTGACGATGACCTTGGTGACCTCAGCCAGCTTCTTGAAGTCGTAGGTGTGCTCGGGGGTCACGTACATGTTCAGGGCGATGGAGGCCAGGTTACACACAGCCACCTGTGGGCACAGACAGGGCACCATTGGGAACGGGCCCAGAACACACAGCTCTGCCCCAAACTCACGGGAACAGCCCGCCAGGGAACCTGCCAGGCTGGGAAACTGCACCCTTGGTCCTCTGCCACGTCAGAAGTTGGGCAAGAGGTCACGACAATTCAGGACAGCTCAGCAGAAATTGGTATGACCAGAAAGATCCTGCCCTGGTCAGTCCTACTGCCTGCAAACCATCCTCACACAGAACCCCAGAAGGGTCTGGCTTGGAAGCAATTTTACAGCCTGATTTGTTCCTTGCCACTTTCCCTTTGAAGGGTGTCTTGTGTCACCCCAAATGCTCCGCAGGAGTGAGCGGGAAGGGAACCCACGGTGAGTGGAAGGGCTGTGAGCACTCAGGTCAGGAGTTCCCCAGCTGCCTGCTCCCTTCCCCAAGCAACACTCAGACATACCCCAGAGGGCTGCCACAGGAGCACTGCCAGGCTCAGAGCTGCCACAGGAGCACTGCCAGGCTCAGAGCTGCCACAGGAGCACTGCCAGGCAGGCTCAGAGCTGCCACAGGAGCACTGCCAGGCACAGAGCTGCCACAGGAGCACTGCCAGGCTCAGAGCTGCCACAGGAGCACTGCCAGGCTCAGAGCTGCCACAGGAGCACTGCCAGGCTCAGAGCTGCCACAGGAGCACTGCCAGGCTCAGAGCTGCCACAGGAGCACTGCCAGGCAGGCACAGAGCTGCCACAGGAGCACTGCCAGGCACAGAGCTGCCACAGGAGCACTGCCAGGCTCAGAGCTGCCACAGGAGCACTGCCAGGCACAGAGCTGCCACAGGAGCACTGCCAGGCACAGAGCTGCCACAGGAGCACTGCCAGGCACAGAGCTGCCACAGGAGCACTGCCAGGCTCAGAGCTGCCACAGGAGCACTGCCAGGCAGGCACAGAGCTGCCACAGGAGCACTGCCAGGCACAGAGCTGCCACAGGAGCACTGCCAGGCAGGCACAGAGCTGCCACAGGAGCACTGCCAGGCAGGCTCAGAGCTGCCACAGGAGCACTGCCAGGCTCAGAGCTGCCACAGGAGCACTGCCAGGCAGGCTCAGAGCTGCCACAGGAGCACTGCCAGGCAGGCTCAGAGCTGCCACAGGAGCACTGCCAGGCTCAGAGCTGCCACAGGAGCACTGCCAGGCAGGCTCAGAGCTGCCACAGGAGCACTGCCAGGCAGGTACAGAGCTGCCACAGGAGCCCTGCCAGGCTCACAGCTGCCACAGAAGCACTGCCAGGCTCACAGCTGCCACAGGAGCACTGCCAGGCTCACAGCTGCCACAGAAGCACTGCCAGGCTCACAGCTGCCACAGGAGCACTGCCAGGCTCACAGCTGCCACAGGAGCACTGCCAGGCTCACAGCTGCCACAGGAGCACTGCCAGGCAGGCACAGAGCTGCCACAGGAGCACTGCCAGGCAGGCTCACAGCTGCCACAGGAGCACTGCCAGGCAGGCTCAGAGCTGCCACAGGAGCACTGCCAGGCAGGCTCACAGCTGCCACAGGAGCACTGCCAGGCACAGAGCTGCCACAGGAGCACTGCCAGGCAGGCTCAGAGCTGCCACAGGAGCACTGCCAGGCACAGAGCTGCCACAGGAGCACTGCCAGGCACAGAGCTGCCACAGGAGCACTGCCAGCCTCCCCAGCACTCCCGTTCTGCACCCACCTCGTCCTTGCTGGTGTACTCCACGATCTCGGTGCACAGGTTGCTGCACTTGATGGTGCCCAGGTTCTGCTGGTTGCTCTTCCTGTTGCAGGAGTCCTTGTAGAGCATGTAGGGGGTGCCAGTCTCGGTCTGGGACTCGATGATGGCGTACCAGAGCTGCTGGGCCTTCACCACCCTGCGCACGCGGCCCTGCCGCTCGTAGCTGCACACACAGGGAGCCCGTCAGCCCCCAGCCCCAGACAGCAGGGAAAGGCCTCTGAGCTCCTCGGGGCTGGGGCAGCCTCCTCCCTGCTGAGCCCTCACAGCAGGGCAGCGCTGCCTCGTTTGAGGGAATCAGTGCTTCACCAAGCAGCCACAGAGCAGTGCCACAAAGCCATGGATGGGGATTGCTCCAGGGTGGCCCCCTAACAGGGACACTGTCCCTCCAAATGGTCATTCACCACAGCTCCACCCTGACAGGCCACAGTGTGAAGGACCCAGCCCCATCCTGACGTTTTTATCAATCTGACAATGAGCCCAGTGGCCACCTCTGAGCCCTTCCCACAAAGCTGTGCCAGATCCTACAGGACACGGGCAGCTCTGGGAGAGCATGGCACCCCTCACAGGCCTGCTCACTCTTCTTACCTCTCATAGAGCTTCTCAAATTCCTCTCCCCAGACATCATCCAGGCCAGGACACTCATTTGGGCACATTAAGGACCAGTCCTGTACAGGGGAAAAATATTCAGAGGAAATCTTTAGGCACTCTGTTAATTAAAGCTGTGGCTACCCCATCCCTGGAAGTGTCCCAGGCCAGCCTGGATGGGGTTTGGAGCAATCTGGGACAGTGGAAGATGTCTCTGCCCACAGCAGAGGGTGGCACTGGATGACTTTTAAGGTCCCTCCCAAGCCAGTCTGGGATTCTGTGAAATACAAGCAGGCATAAGAACAATTTACTGAGAAAATGTTGATGCCTTAAGGAAACCCCAGAGTCAAAACAGCCCAAGAGTCCAAGAACAAATTATGGGCTGTAAGATTAAGCCCTGAAGCAAAACATGGAGCTGGAGCTCCACCTGCACAGCCAAGTTCTCAAACAAGGTGCAGCAGCTCCTCCAGGAAGGTCCTGGAAGGAACAAGGAGCAAAGCAGCTCTGCAGCCCTTGCTGAGCTCCTTCAGGGCTGCTCACCTGCTCCTCCACCACCAGACCTTTTCTGCACCAGCCAAGTTCTCACCTGGTTGGTTTCCACTCTCTTCATGAAGAGATCAGGGATCCAGAGGGCAAAGAACAGGTCCCTGGCTCGCTGCTCTTCTTTCCCCGTGTTCTTCTTCAAGTCCAGGAACTCAAAGATGTCCAAGTGCCACGGCTCCAGGTAGATGGCAAAAGCCCCAGGTCTCTGGGACACGGAACACAATCTGGATCAGAACAAACTGGCCTTGGAAAGAAACCTCCTGCCCTGCTCCTGAGTGCCCATAACACCCCAAACCAGCTGGGAACTGGGGGGCAGCACCAGGTACCAACACAAGGGGGAAATGCCCTTTTGTGATTATGTGCCACCCACAACCACTCCTACCAACACAAGGGGGAAATGCCCTTTTGTGATTATGTGCCACCCAGAACCCCTCCTGATGTTCATGGGACAGCCCCTGCCAGCGTGGAAGCTCTCCATTGCCCAGGCTCCCTTCTGGAGCTCTTTAAGGTACCTTGTTTCCCCCCTGATCCACGTAGCGGGCGGTGTTGTTGTAGACCCTCAGCATGGGAACGAGCCCGTTGGAATTCCCGTTTGTCTGCAGAGGCACAGGAAAACCATCAGCAAAGGCAACTCCCTGCAGGGGCTGGCCTGCACGTCCTGTGGGTCCTTCCCCAGGCTGCAGAGCTCTTCCACTGATCACCACCAATTATTTCTAGTCTCTTCCTCACACTTTTTATGACAAAATGTATGTATCAGCCACATGTTCCAGAGTTAATAAAATATCCCTCCTAACTTCTTTCCTCTAAAGGCTTGCAGGGTTTACACAGACTGTGACAAGAAATCCCAAACACACATCCACAGAAGGTCTGGGGCAATTAGAGACACAGAAAGGCAACGGGCTAGTGCACAAGTCTCTGGGCATATTCCTAGGCTGCTAACAGACAAACACTGGAATTGTCTGACCAAACTCTGGAATCAGATCCTCTTTTTGGAAGGGTTCTATGAGGGAAGCCAAAACACCGAGGCAAACCAACCTCCCTGCCTTGGGCCAAGGGATGACTGAGGGAGGCCCAGTGCTGTGTGAACTGAGAGAGAGGCAGCACTGGTCTGGCATGTCCTGGGAGCAGCAGCAGTGTCCTGTGCTGTCCTGGGCTGGGGTGACTCAGAGAGGGACAGGCACTCACCCCAGCAATGTAGCTGCCCGTGGCACGGATGCAGCTCACGGCAAGGCCAATGCCCCCAGCAGACTTGGAGATGAGGGCACACTGCTTCAGGGTGTCGTAGATGCCCTCAATGCTGTCGTCCTTCATGCACAGCAGGAAGCAGCTGGAGGAGAAAAATGCTTTCAGCAAAGATGGGAAGGAAAAGTCATAAGTGTTTCATCAGGCTGCAAAACCCAGGGCAAACATGGGAGCTTTATCATGCTCCACAAAGCAACCCCACAGGTGTGCAATAAAGGACAAACACAAAAACACCATGAGCAGTACTTGTACTGATGTTACCTCTGCTACCAAACATTTTTGATCATAGAATTGTGGAACACCCTGAGCTGGAAGGGACCCACAAGGATCAGAATCCAATTTATGGTCCTGCACAACCCCATCCTGGGCATCCCTGGCAGCCTCAGGGCCATGCCCATTCCCTGGGCAGTGCCCACCACACTCTGGGGGAAGAACCTTTTCCCACTACATTGATACAAACCTTTTATAAAAATATAATCCTTTCGCTGATATATACAGTATCAAAAACCTATCAGTTATGCTTGCCTGATACATATGATATCAAAAACCTATCAGTTATGCTTACCTGATAAATATTATATCAAAAACCTATCAGTTATGCTTGCCTGATATATATGATATCACAAACCTATCAGTTATTCTTGCTGCCTTTAGGAAACAACCACCAGGATTCATTTGGTAACCTGCAGCAGACTGTGCACATCTGGAACTTTCCTATATTCATACAGCCACTCAAAGGTTTCCAGTATCTCCAGAGTTGACAGAAACCTGGGCGTTTTCCCCCAAGATAACTAAAACTTGACAGCAGCTGCTCAAAACATCACAAAACACGCGCGGGAACTCAGCTGCTCGTTTCAGAGGCTGTGCACGTGTCTCCCTGGAGCAGATGAGATCCCCAAGGCCGCCCCTGAGGCAGGGAGCCCTGGGCAGAGAGAGGAGAGCACCTGGAGAGCTGGGGGCGGTTGGTGCCCGCGTTGAAGAGCGTGGGCGAGGCGTGCGTGAACCAGCGCTCCGAGAGCAGGTTGTAGGTCTCGATGGCGGCGTCGATGTCGGCCTTGTGGATGCCCACGGCCACCCTCATCAGCATGTGCTGGGGACGCTCAGCAACTGCAGGGACACACAGCCACGAGCTCCATGGGCTGGGCTGGGAGAGACCGAAATCCCACCCAGAGCCAGCCCTGCCATGGCAGGGACACCTTCCCCTGTGCCAGGCTGCTCCAGCCCCAGTGCCCAGCCTGGCCTTGGGCACTGCCAGGGATCCAGGGGCAGCCCCAGCTGCTCTGGGCACCCTGTGCCAGCCCTGCCCACCCTGCCAGGGAACAATTCCTCACTGCCAAGATCCCATCCAGCCCTGCCCTCTGGCACTGGCAGCTATTCCCTGGGTGCTGTCCCTGCATCCCCTGGAAATTGTCTCTCTCCAGCTTTCCTGGGGCTCCTGCAGGCCCTGCAAGGCCACCCTGAGCTCAGCCCAAAGCTTCTCCTGTGCAGGTGAACAATGCCAGCTGTGCCAGCCTTTGCTGCCAGCAGAGCTGCTCCATCCCTCTGCTCATCCTGGAGCCTCCTCTGGGCTCTCTGCAGCAGCTCCAGCTCCTCCTGGGCTGGGGCAGGGCTGGGGCAGCTCTCAGGTGGGCTCTCACCTGAGGGGACACAGGGACACAATCCCCCTCTTCCTGCTGCCCACACTGGAATGTACCCAGGGCACAGGGATTTTGGGATGCCAAGGCACATGGCTGGGGCATGCCCAGCCCCTCACCCACCAAGCAAACCCAGAAAGGCAGAGAGGAAGAAGACTCCATGTGACAATCACAGGGTCTCGGCAGCAAGCTCCAAACGCTGCAGTGGGACACTGGGGTAGGAGTTCTCCAGCCCAACTCCTGCCCAGAGAGCACCAGGCCTGCTTATTCAGGATTTTATCCCCATCAGGCTGTGAAAAACTCAAGGAACAATCTGCTCCAATGCTCAGCTGCTCTCATGGAGCAGGGAAAAAGCCCCCACCTGTACTGACAGTTAAATTCAATCAAATATGCACTCCAGAATCCAATTGTGTTTCAGCTTTATGGTATTATAATTAATCTCTGACCCTTCTGGTGTCCCAGGATATCCAAGGCAAGGGCCTGCAACACTGGCAGCACAGTACCTAAACTTAGCTTTAATTCAAATTAACTCAAATTTTTAAGAAGTGCTCAGCACTAGGAACAGCTCTTACCTTTGGAGTTGATTTTCAGCAAGTAGGAGCGCTCCAAAGTCTTTAAAAGAGAGGATGGATTTTAGCAGACAGGCAGATTTGTATTTTTTAAAAAACCCTGTTAACTCCAAACTCATTCCAGCCATCTCCACACCCTTCATCCCAGGCTCTACCACCCCTGCACTCTGCTGCTCCTCTCTTTATTAGCTTAGTTAGGTGATTAATGACTGAAAATGCACAGGGCCAAGGGAAGATTGCAGCACTGCTTTGGATTAGAGTGTGGAGCACAGCAGGAGGTTCCACACTGTCCTGAACCCACGGGAGCCCTCTGGAGTCCCCTGAGCCCTAAACCTGAGCCAGCCCCAAACCCCAGCAGCACAGCTGAGCTGGTGTGGGGCAGCAGAGCAGCCCCAGGGTGCTGTGGGGAGGATAAATGTGTGGGATGACACCCTGAGAGAACTGCTGCACTGAACAATGGCAACACCAAAAATCCCTTCTTTGGCTGAGGATTAGAGTATTTCCTTCAGGAATGGCATCCAACAACACCCAATGTGAAACCCAGCCCAACAGTTAAAATATTCCAGCAGCAAGAGAGCTCCAAGACTCATCCCACTGGCAGCTGCTTAGTGCAGGTGCCCTTCAGCTCCACAGCCCCACGGATGTCCCACCCCCCTGTGCCCCTCTCTGCCCCAGCCCAGATGATTCCACAAGCATTCCCATCCTTCCCAACAGGCCCAGGAGCAATGTGCTCTTTACCTTAAAGCCAAAGTAGTTGTAGGAGAAGTCTCTGTCGTAGATGATGGCAGAGTTGAGGCGCTGGCAGGAAATAACAAAATTTACAGGGTGTAACAATGTTATTTATACCTGCTGGCATCCCTGGCCCCAAAGCTCTGGTGTGTGAGGGGCACCAGAGCACAGGAATGAAGCAGGAACAGCACCTCCCTCCAAACAACAAAAGTCCATCTTCAACAACCTTTTTTTCACTCTGTTTTTGGCTGAATTTACTGAAATCTGATTGGACAACAAGAAACAAAACACAGAACCAAAGGATAGAAGGAATTTCCTGGTCCGAACACAGACCTGGAATGACCTGGAAACTGAACCCAAAACACTTCTCTCCCTCCTGTGCTGCCTCACCTGGCCCCAGCACAAGGTACTTCTTCTCAAATTAATTACTTGTGCTGATCATGGCAGTGGGAGCATCCAAGAAACCAAATTTTACTGCAAAAACATCCACAGAGGAAGAAAACTCCTACATCTCCTCTTACACTCTCCACAAATGCCCTGCACTGGTTTCTGTGTTGGCATTTTACCCTAAACAAACATGGCTTGCTTAAAAAATAAGAAAAGCAAATTATTTAAGCGTGCAAAATTCAGTGCAATAGTTCAGAAGTGAAAAGAACCCCAGTACTTACATCCTTGTTGGCCAGAACTATGTCTAGAGTCTCTTTGGAGATCATTGGGGAGTGCTTCCCGTTGTGAGGGTTGATGTAGGTGTAGAGATCCTCCATCACATCTGTGAGGGAAAGGGATGTGAGCAGGACATGTCCAGGCCCATCCCTGCAGCACATAGCACTGGGATTCAGGGACGGGCAAGGCAGGAAAGCCCTTGGAAATAAAATATCCCCTCCAGCCCCTCAAACACACAGCTGCTCAGCACTGCCAACCTCAACAATCCACATCTACAAACTCTGTCAAAACCCCACTGCAAAAAGGAACACACAGCTGCTTTTTCTGCTGCTCAGCACTGCCAACCTCAACAACCCACTTGCACAAATTCTGTCAAAACCCCACTGCAAAAAGGAACACATGGGGAGGAAAGTGGGTACAACCTGATCTCAATCCATCATATTTTTCACCCCGCCATTTCTACAACTGCTTTTCACAAGCCAGGCAATTCCATTTGCCTTGGGAAACCCGTGGGTTTCACCTCCATGGCACTTGCAGCCAGCCTGGGCCCCCAGGAGCTCCCAGCTGGGAGATTTCCCCGTTTCAGTGGCCCAAACCTCTCCCCCAGCAGCTGGAGGCGTTCACCCACCGCTGAAGACCTTCTTGGTCTCCTTGTGCAGGTTGGAGACGGCGATGCGGGCGGCCAGGATGGCGTAGTCGGGGTGCTTGGTGGTCAGCGTGGCCGCGGTCTCTGCGGCCAGGGTGTCCAGCTCCACCGTGGTGACCCCGCTGTAGAGCCCCTGGATCACCTTCATGGTGATCTGTGCCTGCAGGAGGGAAATGCCCCAGCTCAGGAGCCCCAGTGCTCAGAGCACCGCTGGCTGGGCAGGGGGAGGAGGAGAGCAAACTGGGGCAGCAGGCTGGGACAGCTGGGAATGCTCCTGGACACACACTGGGGACAAGGCTGGAGGGACTGGCACAGGGAATGGCTGCCAGTGCCACAGGGCAGGGCTGGATGGGAGCTTGGCAATGAGGAATTGTTCCCTGGCAGGGTGGGCAGGGGCTGGGATGGAATTCCCAGAGCAGCTGGGGCTGCCCCTGGATCCCTGGCAGTGCCCAAGGCCAGGCTGGACACTGGGGTTGACACTGGAAGGTGTCCCTGCCGTGGCAGGCTGGCACTGGGTGGCCTTGAAAGCTCATTCCAACCCAACCCCTGCTGGGATTCTGTGTAGGGGTGGCTTCCAGGCAGTAGGATTGACTGGTCTCTACTGAACCTTTGTGAACTGTTGCTGCTCTTGCACAACTCATGGGATTTACAGCCTTGCAGGGATGATTAACACAGGATTTGGGAGGGCTGCTGCTGGCCCAGGAAGCTTCTGGAACAAGCAGATCCAAGTCCCAAAGGACAAACTGAGCTCCAGGGGAAGAGGGCACACACGACTGCAGAATAAATAAGGATTCAGGGGCACAAGGAGGCAGGAGGACTTGGAATTTCACTTCTGTCCTCAGCATCAACTCCCAGCCACTGGGGGCAAGTCAGGCACTTCATGCTGTGGTCACCAGGTCACCAGTGTCCTCCTCCTGCCATCCATCCCCAAGACTTTTGGGTACAGGACCAATGGCAACTGTTTGATGGGTGGAATTTCAGACAGGAGAATGGATCATGACAACCCGGGAGATGGGAAGAGCCTTAGCTGGCGACTCCAAATGGCCAGACTGGGTCTGAAACCTGCATAAAAATCTCACAGCCACCAGTGCATCCAGCGGGGAGTCACCCCGGGCACAGGCTTTGGAAGGAGAAGCCTCCATGAGTGGGATCAATGCCCACCCCAAATCAGCTCAGAACACCAAGCAGGGATGTGGCAATGGCAGGGAATTCTGTCCTGCTGTTTGACTTCCACGGGGCATTGCTCCAGCTTTGCAGACTGGCACTGGGAGCAACCTACCAAATCCAAAATATGGGAACTGGAGCAACACAGCTCGTTTTTTAAACCACCAGGGGCCCAATGGCTTCCCCAAGGTTTGAGAAGAAAGGGAGGGAGAGGGGATTTTCCCCTCCACAGTCTCTGCACCTGGGAAGCAAAACCCCTCCGAGCACAAACAATTGCAACAAACCCATTTTGGGTGTGTTTCCAAGAGTTCAGGGAGTCACAGAGCACCCTGAGCGGGAGGGGACCCCCGGGATCCCCAAAGCCAACCCGGGACAGCCCGGGAATTCCTGCCCGGGTCCCCACCCCGCTGCTGCCCAGGAGAGGAGGGGGCAGGCAGGGGCAGGCAGGGCACTCACGGGATCCACGAAGTCGGCGTTGAGGCCGTAGCAGAGCTTCTGGATGCGCGAGGTGATCTTGTCAAACATGACCCGCTCCTGGCGCCCGTCTGCCACACGGACAGGGAGGGACAGTGGGACAGGGAGGGACAGTGGGACAGGGAGGGACAGTGGGACAGGGAGGGAGAGGGGGACAGGGAGGGAGAGGGGGACAGGGAGGGAGAGGGGGACAGGGAGGGAGAGGGGGACAGGGAGAGACAGCGGGACAGGGAGAGACAGAGGGACAGGGAGAGACAGTGGGACAGGGAGGGACAGTGGGACAGGGAGGGACAGTGGGACAGGGAGGGACAGTGGGACAGGGAGAGACAGCGGGACAGGGAGAGACAGAGGGACAGGGAGAGACAGTGGGACAGGGAGGGACAGTGGGACAGGGAGAGACAGAGTGGGACAGGGAGGGACAGAGTGGGACAGGGAGAGACAGAGCGGGACAGGGAGAGACAGAGCGGGACAGCCCAGGGAGAGATAGAACAGAACAATAAGAGACAGAATGGAATGGAACAGCCCAGGAGAGAACAGAACAGAGCACTCCTGCTCAGTCACACCAGCACAGCCCCAGTAAGAACTAGTTTAGTACAGAATGCCCCTCCCGGTCACCCAGTGCAGCCCCAGTAAGAACCAGTCCAGCTCAGAACACTCCTGCCCATGCCCACCAGTGCAGCCCCAGTGAGAACCAGTCCAGCACCCAAGACCCCAGCCAGCCCCTCCCGTGGGGGAATTCAGGGTGGGAATCACCAGGGACAGCCTGCTGGGTGGGCACAAGGGAAGGGGAGGCTCCCCCTCCACCCCAAGGATCCCCACCTAAAGCTGCACCAACCCAATGCCCAGGGTGGGGACCCGGCTGAGGGTCACCCCCACGCCGGCCTGGGGACCCCTCCCCTGGCCCAGCACCCCGGGACCACAAGAGGGGCAGACCAAGCCAAAGCTCCTGCCAGGGGACCCAAAGCAAAGCAGAGGTCTCACCGCTCACTCCGGGGGTCTGGGGGGAGCTCTCTCACCCCGGGCTCCCCCAAGGCTGAGGGGAGCCCCTCTGCTCCCAGCGGCTGCCATCGGGGCTGGGGGGATCCCATCCTCCCATGGAGCACAGGGGGCACCCCTCTGCTCCCTGCGGCGCCACGGGGACCCCCAAAGCCAAGGGGGGGGTCTCACCGCCTCACAACAAGTGCCATAAGATACCCCCAAAGCTGAGGGGGACCCATCCCCCCGTGCCGTGAGGGACCCTCCCAAAACGGGGCCATTCCCATCTGCTCACCCGGGGCCCCCCAAAGCACAGGAACCCCAGAACGGGGCAGGGATTCCCCCTCAGGTGCCACGAGGGACCCCTCAAGCCGAGGGGCCAGAGCCCCCCATCCCCGACACCCAGGGCAGCGGGGCGCTCCCTCCCCGGCCCGCCGGCACCCCCGGGCCGGGGGGAGCGCTCACCCCGCTTCACGACGTGCATGGTGGCGGCGGGTGCCCCTCAGTCCTTCGGTGTCCCTCGGCGCCCCTCGGTCCCTCTCGGAGCCTCCGCGCCCGCCGCTTCCCGCGCCCGCCGCGCGCGCCCCGCCCCGCTGAGGCGCCCGCCGCCATCTTGCCTGAGGGCACGGCTCACTGCCTCGCCCCTTGCCGCCCCGCCCGGCTCCCGGCGCTGCCTGTGGCCGCGGGCGGACACCAATCCCGACCCTCATCCCGGTATTGTCCCCGCTTTCCCCCCCGGGGATCGCCCCCGCTGCCGGGGAACACGGCGGATCCTGCCCGCTTCAAAGATGGCGGCAACTGCGCTCCCCCCTCCCCGGCGGGGGAGGAGCCGCAGGGACGGGACGGGGCTGAGGGCGCCAAAGACAGAGCCCGCCAGGGGACAAAACACCTCGCCTGAAACGCCAAAACAGTAACTGTGTTAAATTTAATCATTCTGAACCAAGGCCCGCGTGTGAAATGTGTGATTAAACTTTGGGTCTCGGTGCCCAGGGAGGGGGTGGGGTGCCCGTCCCTGGAGGTGCCCAAGGAACGACTGCACAGGAACAAGCTGAGGGTCTGTGGGCCCAGGGCACAGGAGCAGCGGGGAAGGAGCTGAAATTACAGAAACTTCTCTCCCAAAAGCAGCAGAGCTGCACCTGCAGAGCCTCCAGGCCTGGGACACCAACAGCAGGAGCACCTGGAGCTGCTGGGAGAGCTGGGGGGCTCCCCTGGAGAGGAGAAGCTCCAGGAGAGCTCAGAGCCCCTGGCAGGGCCTGAAGGGGCTCCAGGAGAGCTGCAGAGGGACTGGGGACAAGGCCTGCAGGGACAGCACCCAGGGAATGGCTGCCAGTGCCAGAGGGCAGCAATGGATGGGATCTTGGCAATGAGGAATTGTTCCTGGCTGGGTGGGCAGGGCTGGCACAGGGTGCCCAGAGCAGCTGGGGCTGTCCCTGGATCCCTGGCAGTGCCCAAGGCCAGGCTGGGCACTGGGGCTGGAGCAGCCTGGCACAGGGGAAGGTGTCCCTGCCATGGCAGGGTGGGATTTGGGGTCCCTCCATCCCAACCCATTCCGTGGATCTCCCGGTCCCGTGAGGGCTCAGGGCAGCACCGAAGCCCTGCTGAGGTTCCTGTGCAGAACCCAGCCCCAAACTCCCTCAGTTCCTCTCCATCCTGCTCCGCGTGCCCTGGGAATCAGGAGCTGTGGCACGTGGAGCCCAGGCTGGCAGGGAGCACCTGCTGTCCGTGGGGCGCAGCCTCTGAGGTGCCCCCTCCCCACACGCTGGGCTTTGCTCCATGGCAGGGCAGGCAGCCATGGGCCCTTGGGCTGAGGCTGGTCCGAGGGGCTCACAGAGACATCCCGGGCCCCCAAGGCGCTGGAAATCCCAGTTTTTATTGCTCCTGGATGAGGTGAGGGCGTGGTGCCGTTCAGATTCCAAGCCAAATTCCCACCCACCGGGGGCTCCTCAGCCCCCAGTGCACCAGGTGAGCCTGGTCCTGCTCAGAGTGTCCCCCCCCTCAAAGATGGGGCACAGGGAATGCCTGGAACTGACCTGGAAACGGGAGTAAAGCTGGGCTGCTGCCTGCGTTACTGGAAAAGGGCCTGCAGAAGGAAAAAATCCCAAATGGTGAATTTCGGGGGAGAAAAATTGGGGGGAAAATGGAGAAAATATGGGGAAAATGGTGAAAATAGGTGAAAAAATTACCTAAAATGGAGAAAACTGGGTTAAAATTCACCAAATGGTGAAATTCTGGGGAGAAAAATGGGGAAATTGGGAAAAAATGGTGAAAATGTGGGGGAAAATGGTGAAAATAGGTGAAAAAAATTACCTAAAATGGAGAAAACTGTGTTAAAATTCACCAAATGGTGAATTTCTGGGGAGAAAAATGGTGAAAATGTGGGGAAAATAGGTGAAAAAACACCTAAAAATGGAGAAAATTGGGTTAAAATGGCCTGAAATTACCCAAAATCAATCTCAAACCCAGCTCCTCCACCCTCACTCTGAAGATGTTGAATTTCCGGGGAGAAAAATGAGGAAAAAATGGGAAAATTTGGAATAAAAGGGGAAAAAATGAAGAAAATTTGGGGAAAAATTGTGAAAAAAAAAATGGTGACAATCGGTGAAAAAAATGGCCTAAAAATGGAGAAAATGGGATTAGAAACAACCCCAAGCCTACAGAAGGAAGATACTCCCAAATGGCATATTGGGCTGGCTGGACCCTGAGCTGCACTCACAGATGTTTGCCTCTCCTGGGTGTGCTGAGCCCTTCCTGGGTGTGCTGAGCCCAGTCTGGGTGTGCTGAGCCCGGCCTGGGTGTGCTGAGCCCGGCCTGGGTGTGCTGAGCCCGGCCTGGGTGTGCTGAGCCCAGTCTGGGTGTGCTGAGCCCCTCCCGGGTGTGCTGAGCCCAGCCCGGGTGTGCTGAGCCCCTCCCGGGTGTGCTGAGCCCAGCCCGGGTGTGCTGAGCCCCGCCTGGGTGTGCTGAGCCCCGCCTGGGTGTGCTGAGCCCCGCCTGGGTGTGCTGAGCCCCTCCCGGGTGTGCTGAGCCCCTCCTGGGTGTGCTGAGCCCTCCCTGGGTGTGCTGAGCCCTCCCTGGGTGTGCTGAGCCCCTCCTGGGTGTGCTGAGCCCGGCCTGGGTGTGCTGAGCCCCGCCTGGGTGTGCTGAGCCCAGCCTGGGTGTGCTGAGCCCCTCCCGGGTGTGCTGAGCCCGGCCTGGGTGTGCTGAGCCCAGCCCGGGTGTGCTGAGCCCAGTCTGGGTGTGCTGAGCCCAGCCCGGGTGTGCTGAGCCCCTCCTGGGTGTGCTGAGCCCGGCCCGGGTGTGCTGAGCCCAGCCCGGGTGTGCTGAGCCCGGCCTGGGTGTGCTGAGCCCTGCCCGGGTGTGCTGAGCCCAGCCCGGGTGTGCTGAGCCCCTCCTGGGTGTGCTGAGCCCAGCCCGGGTGTGCTGAGCCCGGCCTGGGTGTGCTGAGCCCTGCCCGGGTGTGCTGAGCCCCTCCTGGGTGTGCTGAGCCCCGCCTGGGTGTGCTGAGCCCGGCCTGGGTGTGCTGAGCCCTGCCCGGGTATCCTGATCCTGCCTGGTATCCTGAACCCGCTGGAGGTGCCCTGGATGCCCGCGAGGAGGCAGCCGGCCCTAATGAGTGTTAATGAGCGCTAATGAGCGCCAGGCTAAGGAGGAGCCCTGCAGGGTTCGAATGAACCCCGAGGAGCTCTGTCCCGCAGAGGTCGGGCTGGGCGGGCCCGGGGAATTTCTGCCCTGGGAAATGCGCTTGGGGCTTTCCGAAAGAGGGAACGCTGGGGCTGCAGCAGCGGGCACTGCCCGGGGAGGGTGCTGAGACAGGGGAGTGCATGGAGGGCACTGGAAACACTGGGATCTGCCGGGGGCACAGCTCGAGGGATGGCTGCTGTCCCTGTGCCACCATCCCATGGATGGCTGCTGTCCCTGTGCCATCAGGGGCCCATCCCATGGGATGGCTGCTGCCCTCCCTGTGCCATCGCCATCCCCCAGCCCAGCCGATGCCAACCACAGCTCCCAGCCAGTGTTTCACTGTTTGTCCTGGACACGTCCTGCCCCTCAGAGGTGACTCTGGGAGCAGGACCCAGCTCTGTCCCCTCAGCTTGGGAAGGACCTGGGGACACTGAGCACGGCCAGAGGGGCAGCGAGGCTGGAGAGGGGCTGGGAACACCAACCCTGAGAGGAGCCCTGAGGGAGCTGGGGGGGCTCCCCTGGAGAAAAGGAGACTCAGGGGTGCCCTCCTCACCCTGCCCAGCTCCTGGAAGGTGCCTGTGCTCAGCTGGGGCTGGGCTCTGTCTGCAGCAGCACTGGCACAGCCAGAGCTCACAGCCTGCACTGCACCCAGGGAATCCAGGCTGGGAGCAGCAAAGAGTTTTTCCAGCAAGGGGATAAAGCTCTGGAATGGCTGCCCGGGGAGGGGGTGCAGTCCCCATCCCTGGGGGGGTTTAACAAAGCCTGGATGTGGCACTGGGGGCCAGGGCTCAGCTGAGCTGCTGGGGCTGGGCTGGGCTCCATGGGCTGGAAGGGCTCTCCCAACCTGGGCATTCTGGGATTCTGTGACCCACTGCCCACAGAGCTGTCCCATCTCCTGAAGCAGCTTGGGGGTGGCTGCCTGTCCCTGTCCCCATGGCAGTGGCAGTGCCAGGATGTCCCCGGGGTGGATCCACTGTGCCTGTGGACCCAATTCCCACGGGAGAGGACAATGGCAGGGCCCTGGTGCAGGGGGGAGCTGCAGGGGTGTCCTTCTGCTCTGTCCCCACTGACCTGGCCAGGAACATCCCCAGCAGGCACCAGTGCCCCTCCCCACTGTGCTGGAAGCCTGGCCAGGGCTGCAAGAAGAGAGCAGCAGCCAGCAGCTCGTAAAATAGACTACATGCTTTATTGGATTGAAAAGTTTTATGAAATGACAAAAAACAAAAAACAAAAACCACCTTAAATCAAGAGTTGGCAGATGTGTCAACAGTTGCCGTTTGGTGGATCCCCAACCCCTTCTCCAGAAGCATCCACAGGTCTCTGACACCACAAGCAGCTCCGGCCCCGACCCCGCTGGCCCCGCTCCCGGGGGGCCCTGCCCGTGACAGCAGGGTGCCCACAAATCGGGGTGCCCATGGACTGGGGTGCCCAAGGAATCTGGGCACCCACAAAGCAGGGTGCCCATGAACTGGCATGCCCACGGATCAGGGTGCCCACAGATTGGGGTACCCACAAATCGGGGTGTCCATGGATCAGGGTGCCCACAGAATCGGGGTGCCCACGGATTGGGGTGCCCACGGAATCGGGGTGCCCAGCAGCAGCCCCGTTGTGGGGCCGAGCGCGTCCCCCCGTCCCCAGGGAAATGCAGGCACTTAAAGTCATTGAGAGGAATTTTTCACTTATCCCAAAGCAACAGTGAAATTGTTTAACTCCCGCCTACGCAACAAAAAACACCTTTGTAGCCCTTCCTGAATTGTCAAGACACAAATATATTACTCTGGCATAAAGCAAGGCCCCGGGGGGGCTCTCGGCATCCGGCCCGGCCTCCTCCTCCTCCTCCTCCCCCATCGTGCATCCTCCTCTGCCTCGGCAGGAGCAGCCCCCTGCCCACCCCGGGGACGTGCGGGATGGTGGTCTGGGGACGGAGGGGGTGCTGAGGACAGGGACCCCGGGCTGGGGGGGTCGTGTGGTGCCAGGGAGCCACCTCGAGTGGGGTGGGAGGGGGTTTGGGGGATCCCCTGGCAGCCCCGGGGCTGGGCTCCCCCCTCGGGGCAGGGGCTGGGGCAGGGCTCACCCCTCGGGGTGGGACAGTGCCCAGCCCCGGGGATGGGGCAGGGCTCACCCCTCGGTGCCCAGACCCGGGGATGGGGCAGGGCTCACCCCTCGGTGCCCAGCCCCGGGGCAGGGCTCACCCCTCTGGACAGGCTCAGCCCTCGCAGGGAGTGGGACTGAGCCGCAGCCGCTGCCCTGAGTGGGGACCCAGCAGTGGCCAGGCTGTGCTGGGGACACGCCGAGGGGAGCCGGGGGCTGTGAGCAGCAGGATGTGACCCACACTGTGCTGAGGGAGGATGGCAGAGCCCTGGGAGTGGCTCAGGACAGACTGAGCCCCGGGTCGGGCTGGCACAGCCAGGGGCACCCCGGCGTGTGGCCTCAGGGTGAGGGGACACTGCCTGTGAGCCTCCTGCGTCCCTCGGGGGGCACAGAGCCCCCAGTGCCCGCCTGCTCCCGGGGAGGACTCTGTCATGGTCCTGCCAGCCAGGCACGGCCTGTCCCCTGCCCTGGAGAGCCCCGCTGTGTGCTGGTCCCTCCCTCTGGCCCTGCCCAGCCAGGACAGGGGACACGGGACAGACCCTGCTCCGGGGAGCCCCCTCCTCTCCTCTCCATGTGGATGTGGCAGCTGGACCTGGCTCTGCACCAGCACCCCGAGGGACAGCCCTTCCCTCAATGTCCTTTGTCACCAGGGCCCTTCCCTCACTGCCCCTTGTCACCAGGGCCCTTCCCTCACTGTCCCTCGTCACCAGCTGTGTCCCCGGGCACGGCGGGCTGGGAGGAGTGCAGGGGGCCGGGGAGGGTGCCCGGGGAAGTGAAGCCAGGGTCAGGCGTGTCCCTCCCGTGTCCCCCCGGCACGGGCAGAGCGCTGCGGGGACAGCCCCGTCCCCGCCGTGGGCACCGGGAGCGCACAAGTACCGGCAAGGGCAGAGTCCTCCCCTGCTGCTGGGCAGCGAGGGCTGCCCGGGAGGGGATCCCCTTCCCAGGGATGCAGCCGAGGGCCCGGCCCGGAGAACTGACTCGGAGAAATGCGGGAGAACCGCCGCGACCCCGGCGAGCCCGCCCTCAGCCTGTGCAAAAGTCGGAGGAGGCAGGAAAACAAATTAATAACAACGACAGAAAATAAAATAAAATAAAATAAAAAATAAAACCACATTGAAACCAAACCCAAAGGCCGCGTGGCTGAGCAGAGCAGGAGTAACTGGAAGCCATGCACAGCAAAGCCGGGACCGCAGCGGTCGGAGGGAGGCAGGCAGGGGCGGCTCTTCTCGCGCTTCTCGCCTCGGAGATGAGGAAATAAATAAGTTTAAATAGCTCCTCCCGTGCCGGCGCTGGGGGCTCGGGCGCGGGTGCCGGGCCGCGCTGCGCTCCCGGTGCACGGCCGGCCCGGCCCGGCGGGACGCGTCCGGGGGGCTCCCCCCCTACTTCTTGGGCTTCTTGAAGATCTTTAGGGGGAACTTTTTCTTGCTCTGGCCGAGGTCAACCTCGTCGCCCGTCAGGCTGCTGTCCTCGTCCCCCGGGCTCTTCTTGGCGGCCAGCTGCGGGATGCGGGTGTTCCTGGCGCCGCTGGGCCGGCAGTCAGAGATGGGGGAGGGGGTGTCGGGCTCGGTGGAGCTGGGGCTGTGCGACCGCGACGAATCCGAGTGGCTGGGCTTGCCGGCCGTCGGGTGGCTGATCTCCCCCAGGCTGGAGGACTTCTCCATGCCGTGGTTCACCATCATCATCTTCTTCATCACCATGGGGCTCTCGGGCAGCCGCTCCTGCAAGGCCGCCAGGGCGGAGGGCTCCCCGTGCCGGCTGCCGCCGTTGGGGGTGGGCGCGCCGGGGCCCGGGGCCGCGGGGGCAGCCTCCTCCATGGACCTGGTCAGCAGCGTGGGCCGGGCAGCCAGCAGCTTGGGCGCCGAGCTGGGGATACGCTGGTGGTCGCTCAGGTGCGGGATGGAGGAGTCGGAGTCGCAGCGAGTTAAATCTCTGCGGTGGAGAGGGGTCAGAGAGAGAGGGGTCAGTGCCCGCCCCGCCCGGCCCGGCCCCGAGCACACACGGACGGCAGCAGCGGCTGAGGGGACCCCAGAGACCCCCAGAGGGGCTGGCAGTGAGCCCCTGCTCGCCCGGCCCCGCCTCTGCCCCTCTCTGTGCCCCAGGGCTCACCCCGAGCAGCTCGAGGGAGCCAGGACACGGAACCGGGATGGGATCCATCCCTCCCCATGGATCCCAGGGGGATCCCTCAGTCTGGGACAGGATCCATCCCTCCCCATGGATCCCAGGGGGATCCCTCAGTCTGGGACAGGATCCATCCCTCCCCATGGATCCCAGGGGGATCCCTCAGTCTGGGACAGGATCCATCTCTCCCCATGGATCCCAGGGGGATCCCTCAGTCTGGGACAGGATCCATCCCTCCCCATGATCGCAGGGGGATCCCCCATTCTGGGATGGGATCCATCTCGCCCCATGGATCCCAGGGGACCCAAGAGCGCTCCCAGCTTGCCCCAAGCCCAGTGTCCCCCCACATTCCCCGGAGGGTCCCTCAGCCCTTGCCACATCCGTGTGTGCTCCCGCGCCCCCCGAGCCCCCGCCCCTGCCCCCTGCCCGGCTGTGCCAGCCTCTAATCCCGGCGGCAGGAATTAGAGCTTGGCCGTCCCCACACGAAGCCATGCCCAGCCCCGCTGCACGTGGTTTGTGCCCAGCCTGTGCCTACCGGTGACGGCCAACGCGGCTCCCGGAGCCCCTCTGGAGAGCGGGAGGACGAGGGAAATGACAAGTCACAGCTCGCTCCTGCCGGCTGTGTGCCTGTGCCCCCCTCCCCAGGGCCCTGTGCCCGTGCTTCCCCAGGGCAGCGGGATGGGCGAGGGGCCCGGCCCTGCCCACGCTCAGGAGGGGCAGCGGAATGGAGGCAATGGAGAGGAAAGGAGCCAGGGAAGAGAAGCGAGAGGGGTGGGAAGAGACGGGAGGTGCTGAGCTGTCCCTCGCCCTGGAGCCCCCCTGATCGCTGCTCCTGGCACATGGGACACCAAACCTGCCTGGCACTGCACGGAGCCCCCAGAGCATCTCCTGGCGTGCCACCATCACCATCAGCCTGGAGGCAGCTGAGGAGACCGGCAAGACAAGGGAAAACCTCCTCAAGGGAGCTGGAGACATCCAGGGAGAGCTGCGGAATGTTCAGGGATCCCAGCAGGGTTTGGGTGAGAAGGAACCACAAGGACCACCCAGTGCCACCCTGCCATGGCAGGGACACCTTCCCCTGTGCCAGGCTGCTCCAGCCCCAGTGTCCAGCCTGGCCTTGGGCACTGCCAGGGATCATGGGGCAGCCCCAGCTGCTCTGGCAATTCCATCCCAGCCCTGCCCACCCTGCCAGGGAACAATTTCTAATTCTCAATACCCCATTTAACCCTGCCCTCCTTCAGCTTAAAGCCATTCCCTGTGTGCTGTCCCTGCATGCCCTGGAAATTGTCTCTCTCCAGCTTTCCTGGGGCTCCTGCAGGCCCTGCAAGGCCACCCTGAGCTCAGCCCAAAGCTTCTCCTGTGCAGGTGAACAATGCCAGCTGTGCCAGCCTTTGCTGCCAGCAGAGCTGCTCCATCCCTCTGCTCATCCTGGAGCCTCCTCTGGGCTCTCTGCAGCAGCTCCAGCTCCTCCTGGGCTGGGCCAGGGCTGGGGCAGCTCTCAGGTGGGCTCTCACCTGAGGGGCACAATCCCAGTCCCTTTCCTGCTGCCCACACTGTGGGACCAGCCCAGGGCACAGGGATTTCAGGGCCTGTGGAGCTTCTCCCAGCAATCCCAGCTCCTTGTGCCCAGGCTGCTCCCAGCCCATTCTCCCAGGCTGTGTTTGTGCTGGGATTGCCCCGAGCCAGGTGCAGGCCCTGCCCTTGGTCCTGCTGAGGCTGGCAGGGTCCCAGCTCTGCAGCCTGCCCAGGTGCCTTGGATGCTCCATCCCTTCCCTGCAGTGCGTGCCCACAGCAGCAGCTCCGTGTCCCTGCCCTGGATCCCTGTCCCTGCCCTGGATCCCTGTCCCTACTGATGGTTCCCAGCGCTGGTCCCAGCCCTGGTCTCTGAGGAAGGCCCTCCTCCTCACTGCTCTCCACAACACTCTGGAGTCCTGGCTGTGCTGGCACGGCAGCTGGGCCAGGCCCAGAACGTTCTCCTCGTGCTGGAACAAGAGCATTTCATCAAGAGAACCCAGGGAACAAAGCCTCCTCCAGCAGCTCCAGGGAACAGAGGAAAAGGGATCCTGTGGGTGCGTGGCATTCAGCCCTGGATCTTCTGGGGGAGCCCAGCAGTGCAGAACACCTCAGCTCTGCTCTCCCCAGCAGCACAGAGCCCCAGGCAGTGCTGGCATTGTCCTTGTCCCCGCAGGGAGCCCAGGTCATTCTGAGTGAGCAGCTGGAGCCCCCCCAAGGGACACGAGGGCCATCAGCACACGTGTGGAGCCACCGAGCTCCCAGGGCCACCAGCAGATACTGCAGAAGGTCACTGTCACGGCTGGTGGCCCACAGCTGTCACTGGGGTAACTGGGATAACTGGGAACAGCAGCAGCCAGGGAACAGTGGGGCTGAACTCGGGGTGTTGGGGCTGACCCCCAAAACATGGGCACACCCCTGGGCTGGCACACCTCGGGATGCTGCCAGTGCCCTCAGACAGAATGTCACTGCCATCGCAGCCTCCGGCTCTGTCAGGAATTCAGGAATCTCCTGCCCTTCCCAAATGTTGCTACTCATGCCTTGCCACACCTCCAAAGGGGAATTCCTGCTGGGAATTCCTGCCTGGACACTCCTCTCCCAGGGAAGGTGGAGAAGCCCTCACCTGCACATGCTGAGAACACCCACTCCAGGGGTTCATTTCCTCCACAAATCCCTGAGCGTGCCCCTTTCCAGGAGCACAGAGCAGCCTTTGGCTGCAGGGCTGGCACCAGCCCAAGGCCGGGAGTGGCAGAGCTGCAGGAGCGAGGCTGTGGGGCAGAGCCTTGGCACGGGAACAGTGCTGGGCAGAGCCAGGCTCAGGCCAGGCAGGGTGGGATCCTGGCAGGAATGCAGTGCCCACTCTGCACTCATGGAGCAGCTGGAGAGCCCCGAGGGACCCCGCGTGCCCTGGCTGGGATGGGGGTACCCCCTCCCTTCAGGCAGTGTCCCAGCTCCACCACAATCTTCTTTTCCAGGAAATCAGCCCGTCCCTTCTGGCTGCCACGATCCCACGGGGAGAGATCCGGGCGAGGGTCGGTGACATAAATCCTTTCACACAGCCAGAGGGCAGCAAATACAGCAAAACTGGATTTTCCTTCAACTGAGGAGACTCCAAGGATGTGTGAAGAGGGCGAGTGTTCCTTGCTGGGCTCCAGAGCTGCTCCCTCTCCTCAGGCCCGGCAGGTTCCAGTGCAGCAGGGACCAAAGCAGCCCTGCAGCCAGTGCAGAAGGCGATGCCAGCAGATGGAGATCCATGCTCTGCTCCAGGAGCATCTGCCCGGGGAGCAGACGCTGGGAACCCGATCCCAGGACAGCTGGTGCCACAGCACGGGAGGTGGGCAGGGCCTCGGTGACACCACAGCCACTGTGTCACCTCCTGGGAGGCTCTGGCTGAGCACAGGGTCGGTGTCCCTGCTCCTGGGGTGGCTGTTCCCTGGATCCTCAGCCCTGGAGTGGGTTCCACCCTGGGAGCCCCAGTTCATCTCTCTGGGCTCATCCGGGGGACTGAAGGAGCTGATGGTCAAGAGCAATTCCCAAATATTCCCACTCTGCTCATGCACAACCTCTCCAGCTGTAAATCAGGAATATATTCCTGAAGGGCACAGGGAAGAGCTGAGCTGGTGACAGCAGCAGCAGTGCCCACCCTGCTGTGCCAGGCTCACAGCACACACCCACCACGCCAGGGACAATCCAAGGGACACCTGGCACAGGCACAGGGACCTCCTGCATTCCTACTGGGATGATTCTGGGAGCTGAGCACCAGTGGCCAGGAACTTCTGGGATTTTCTTCAGCCCCAAATGAGCCTTTTCCTGGTGGTTCCCACAAGGAAGTGCACAACAGCAGGGACAGCATTCCTGGGATCACAGTGGCTGGGTCAGAGGCAGCCAGAGCAGTGGACACTCCTGAGTCCATGCCAGGACAAGGGGGAGGAAAGAGCATTCCCAGGACACTGCCACCATCCCGGATGAGACTCAGCAAGGCCTGGCCTGTATCCCACTGATCTCCATGGGGATTATGCTCCTGAACTGCTCCAGCACACTTTCAAGAGGAAAAGCTATCCCAGGACAGGCTGGCCTTGATGGGATCCCAGGAAGGGATCAGAGGAAGTGTTTTTGTGGAGCAGCAGGAGCCCTTGACAGCTCATCCCTCCTGGAAAGCACAGAGCAGCAACTGGACAGGGAAATACCTGGGAGCCCGAGCCTTCCTCCATGCCAGCAGTGCTCCCTGCTCTTTTCCATGGATCCAGGCACTCCAGCACCTCCACAGTGACCCTGCCCAAGGCAGGATGGATCTGCTTCCTCCTGGCCCCCTCCCACCCCACCAGGACCCACCTGAGCCATGAGGGAGGGAGGGAGGGTGAGGAGATGGGGATGGTGAACAAAAGAAGCAGAGAGCAAAGCATGGAATAAGGAAAGCCTGGAGTACAGGAAGCTGGGAGTGCAGGAGGAGCAGGGGAGGAGCAGGAGGAGGATGGAGAACAAACACCTGTTTTTCCCCAGCCCTGCAGCCCACGAGGGATTTCTCTGGGTGTCCCCACTGGGGTCCAGCCCAGCACGGCCCAGGAGCTGCCCTGGGTGTGCAGCAGCAGGCACACAGCCCTGGCTGCCCTGGGTGTGCAGCAGCAGGCACAGAGCCCTGGCTGCCTCGTCCCTGTGTGTCTGGCTGCCCTGGGTGTGCAGCAGCAGGCACACAGCCCTGGCTGCCTCGTCCCTGTGTGTCTGGCTGCCCTGGGTGTGCAGCAGCAGGCACACGGCCCTGGCTGCCTCGTCCCCCTGCGTCTGGCTCCTGAGCACCCCTGGCTGCCGGGCTCCGTGTGTGTGGCACCATGACCAAGGCTTCTCTCAAGGCAAAGTCCCAGATTTGCTGTGGGGCTGGGCTTGGCGCAGCCTCAGCGCACACCCAGCAGCAGCTTCCTCCCTTCCACCCTGCCAGAGCTGTGAATTACTCATTTCCCTGCATTCCTGACTCTCTCCCTTCCCTGAGCTTTGGCTGCCGCCTCCCTTCCTGCTTGGAGAAGGGCCTGGGCACGGGCACGTGGTGCTCCACTCCCATCTCCGTGGGCTTTTATGCACCTGAGGCAGGCACTGGCAGCAGAAACCCCTGTGCACACACAGCCCCCAGCCCCTCTCCCCCCGGGGACCCCCCGATCCCGCAGCCGCCTCGGCCCGGACCCGCTCTGACCTTATTGGCGCCGGATCCTCTGAAGCCAATTGCAAAAGAGAAGCAGAGAGTGAGGAGCTGAGGGAGAGGCTCCCTGCCAGGGTAACCCCAGCAGGACCCCGGAGACAGCCGTCCCCAGCCTCGCTCCTCGGGGCAGCTCCTTGGAGATGTTTCTCCTGCGAGCTCTGCCCAGCCTTGGCTCTGCTGGGTGCGGGAGAGCCCAAAGAGCTCCAGCAGCCCCACTGCCAGGATGGCACACTCCTCCCACCACGGGAGCCAGGACTCTGCTCTGCTCCTCCCTGAAGGCCTTTCTGAGGCTCCCCGTGGGCTGCCTGCCTCCCAGGAGGCTGAGGGATGGCAGGAAAGGCTCCGGGAGCGGGGCCATCAAGGAGGGGCAGCAATCCACCGGCGCCTTTGGGGGTGCATCAAACAGGGCCTGCTAGTGATGCAGCTGGACAAAACAATCACCAGCACGCCACGAACCCACAGCCTCGGGCACCCTGCTCCTCATTTCTGCTGCTGGGCTGAGCAGGGACGATGAGGTGAGGCGGGGAGCTGCCTGCTGAGCTGCAGCTGGAGCAAGTCCTGGGTGGGAGGCTCTGACTCCATCCCTTCCCCTGCATCACCAGCCAGGCTCAGCCACGGGAGCAGGGACAGGACACTGCTGCTGCACCCAGCGGTGACCAGCTGGGCTCTGATCAGGGCAGGCCCCACTTATTCCCTCCTCTGGCACCATCCCCTTCCCTTCCTGGGGTCCCCACACTGGATTCCATTTCCCTCTGCCACTCTCAGGGGGTCTGCAGGGACCCAGGCTTTGTCCTGGGCAGGCATTCACGGGCCTCGGTGGAAATAAATCACATTTAAACAGCTGGTTTGGACACAGGACATGAGCCCCAGGCTGCCAGGATGAGCCCTCCCCCCTGCAGAGCCAGGCAGGCAATGGAAGCAGGGACCAGCAGCATTCCCAGCTTCTACCAGTCCAATTGGGACAGCTGCAATTGAGCTCCCACTGGTAGGAGTTAATTAATTACACTGCCTCTCATCATCCCCAACCAACCATTACTGAATTGACTGAGATGCTGCTCTTTAATTCTCCACTGAGGAGCAGGTGCAGGAATTCCTCCCTCAGTATTCCAGACTCCAGAACATGCCTGGGGCTGCTCAGCTTGGAGACACACGGGGCAGGGAGGGGCTGCAACACCCAAACCAGAGACTGTGAGCAAGGCCAGGAGAGATCCCAGCACCCGAGGGCAGAGGGACCCACAGGTAAGGGACAATGGGACATCGTGCTGGGATGGGTGAAGATGTGGTGACTGGGAATGTTTCCCTGCCTGGAGAAATGATGGTGGAAGGACATCTCCCCTCTCCTCTGCCTCACCCAGAGACTTCCAGCCTCCTCCCAGCAGCCTGCTCCCCAGTACTGAGGATCAGCAGGCTGGCTGCAATTGTGCCATGGAGAAAGCATGGGACAGAGATGGAATGACCTGGCAGGGACAGGATTCCCTGGTCCATCACAGCCTGCACCGAGTGCCTGGGACAGCTGAGGCCACGAGCACAGATCCCAGTGCCCCAGGGGGATCCCACAGGGACACAGCACCCTGGGGCTGGCTGCACCCCTGACCCCGTGGCACCAGGACGTGTGGGGTGTCGCCTGGGTGACAGCCACCCCAGGAGCCTGATCCTGGGCTTGGGACACACAGCACTCCTGTCAGGGAGCACCAGGCAGGATTCCTGCTCCTCCCTGTCCCCAGCACCACGCACTGGGACAACTCTGGCACTGAGGCATGGAGGATAAGCAGTCCCTAGGATGTACCAGGGATCCAGCTGAAAGGGACCAAGCTAAAGCCAACAAAAGCAGCTCCAGCTCCCTCCTCAGACACTCCCTAGCCAAAACACCCCCACTCCTCATCCCTACCAGCCCAGAGGCAGAGTCACTCTGGAACACATTCCTGAACTGCCACTCTAGCACCTCTGAAAACCATCCCAGATTTCTCCAGCTGCCACCTCGTGGTCCCCACCCATCATGTTCCCTCTGCAATCCGCTCGTGAGGACCCCAGGGAGGTCCAGGCTTCAAAGCAGCTCAGGTCTGGCGATCAGTTCTGTTACCTCCCCACATCCCCTCGTTCAGGGAATGCCGAGCACCTGGGAATTCTCATTTGCTCACTGCAGTAAAACAACAGCAGAGCACCTCGGGAGCTCGTGGGCGTGGGGATGGCCCACGGAATCCTCCTTAGAGGCTCAGGAGAGCAGCAGAAGGAACAAAAGTGGATAAATCACGGAACAAAGGCCCAGAAGAACAGGGCAGGAGGAACGTGAGAGAAAGAGCACCCCAGCAAGCATCAGCTCTGAGGCACGGCAGGCAGGAGGCAGCTAGAAAAGAAACAGCAATATACCCAAAGCTCCCAGTGCGACAGCGAACTCCAGAGGTGACATCAGGAGGGGGCAGGTCGGGGATGGAATCCATCTGGAGGAAATAAGAGGTGGTGTGATGGTAATAGATAGGGTGGACATGGCAAGCAGGAGCAGGTGCGGTGGTGGTGGATGAGGAGCAGGAGGTGGAGGAGGTGGAGGCAGGCGATGGGCTGGAGCCGGGCAGGTCGGAGCTGAAGGACTGTCCGGAGGTGAGGCTGTGCATTCGGCGCAGGGACACTCGGCCCGCCCGCAGCGGGGCCACGGGGCCTGCCTCGGGCTGCCCCGGCACGAGACTCTCTACCAACCTCTGCGATCCGTGGCCGTGCTGCGGCTCCACCAGGCGCTGCCGGACTGTGCTGGGCAAGGCCGGAGCTGCAACGACACACGGGGACAGTGAGGGCACGGCCCGGCCTGCGGAGCTCTACCGGCAGAGCGAGGGTACGACCCGGCCTGCGGAGCTCCGTGGGCAGAGAGAGCACAAGGGCTCAGCTCAGCCTGTGGAGCTCCACCAGCAGAGCGAGGGCTCGGCTCAGCCTGTGGAGCTCCGCTGGCAGAGAGCGAGGGCTCGGCTCAGCCTGTGGAGCTCCGCTGGCAGAGAGCGAGGGCTCGGCTCAGCCTGTGGAGCTCCGCTGGCAGAGAGCGAGGGCTCGGCTCAGCCTGTGGAGCTCCACCGGCACAGAGCGAGGGCTCGGCTCAGCCTGTGGAGCTCCACCGGCACAGAGCGAGGGCTTGGCTCAGCCTGTGGAGCTCCGCCGGCAGAGCGAGGGCTCGGCTCAGCCTGTGGAGCTCCACCGGCACAGAGCGAGGGCTCGGCTCAGCCTGTGGAGCTCCATTGGCACAGAGCAAGGGCTCGGCTCGGCCTGTGGAGCTCCATTGGCACAGAGCGAGGGCTCGGCTCGGCCTGTGGAGCTCCGCTGGCAGAGAGAGCGCAAGGCTTGGCCGGCCCATGGAGCTCTGCCAACAGAGAGCGAGGGCATGGCCCGGCCCGCGGAGCTCCGCCGGCAGAGAGCAAAGGCTCAGCTCGGCCTGTGGAGCTCCGCCGGCAGAGAGCAAAGGCTCAGCTCGGCCCGCGGAGCTCCGCCAGCACTGGCACTGCCCCGCTGGCACCATGAGAGCAGCACCACCCCACTGGCACCATCCCCACCCCCCTGGCACCACCACAGCAGCACCACCCCACTGGCACCGTGCCACCGTCCCAGTCCCACTGACACCATCCCAGCAGCACCATCCCGCTGCCCCTGTGCCACCAGCACTGTGCCACCTCGTGCCAGCAGTTAAGGCCTGTTTAATGCAGAAGCAGCTTTAAGCTGGTGCTGAACATGCTGGATTAATGCCCAGCCCATGGAAAACTCCAGCACTGCTGATGTAGGTGCCTCTGAACACCTTATCTGAGCATCTTGCCTGACGCAGACAGTGATTCACCCCACCTGGAGCCACCACCCGGCTCCCGGAGAGCCAAGAACTGGGCACTTCCAGGGCCATTCCACCCTCACAGACACCTCATGGCCCTGTCCTGCTCCCTGGGTGGGACCTGCACAGCCCAAAGCTGGAGCCCCAGGTGAGCAGGTCAGTGTAGGCACCTGAAGCTCTGCTCCCAGAGCTCAGCTCACTGTGCAGGGGCAGCACCAGGAGCAGAGCCCTGGCAGCATGGAATCATACAGGGACTGGGTTGGGAGGGACCTTAAAGATCATCTCTTCCCAGCCCTGCCATGGCAGGGACACCTCACATTGTGCCAGGCTACTCCCAACCCCAGTGTCCAGCCTGGCCTTGGGCACTGCCAGGGATCCAGGGGCAGTTCCCTGGCTGGTTGAAAATATTGGGGTTGAGGATACTGGGCAGAAATTGTTCCCTGGCAGGGTGGGCAGGGCTGGCACAGGGTGCCCAGAGCAGCTGGGGCTGCCCCTGGATCCCTGGCAGTGCCCAAGGCCAGGCTGGGCACTGGGGCTGGAGCAGCCTGGCACAGGGGAAGGTGTCCCTGCCATGGCAGGGCTGGGATGGGAGGAGTTTAGGGTCACTCCCAGCCCAGACTTTCTGGGATTCATGCCTGATTCCTCCATGCCTGACTGGTGACTCTGGCCCCAGAGTGCCTCACCTGCTCCCAGCCTGTTCCATGACCACTGTGACTGATCAGAGACCCTCAGCCTAAGAAATATTCTCCTCTGGTTGCCAATTCCCCTTGGTTGGGGGAACCACATGGGAATGTCCTCTGGAGCCCCAGCAGCAGTTCCTGAATTCAAAGCTGCCCGGGATCTCTCCAGCCCTGAGGTCACACCTGGCTGGAAGTGGAGCACAGCAACCCCTGAGCAGCTGCCTGCACCCCACACCTGCCCCCAGGGTCACCCCCAGAGCCAGGGGAGGCCCCTTCACCTGCCTGGAGCCTTGGGAATGCTCCCCTCCCTCAAGGAAAGCGGGATCCCAGGGCTGCAGCCATCCCCAGGCAACCAGGCTGGCTTTATCCCATCCCCCTGTGCCATTCCACACAAGATGATCTCCTTTGGCAGGAGATAAGGTGTTCAGGATTGCTCAGGATTTCTTATGTGCATAAGAAATTAATGTACAAATGGGTTAAAAAGATGCAGAGACAGGAAAGCTCAGAAATGGAGGAGGAGGAGAGCTCCTTTGGGAATGGAAGAACCAGCAATCCCTGCTCTGGAAAATCCCAGCTGGGCACAGAGAGCTCCTCTGGCGGAACGACTCGGGACTGAAAGATCCACAAGGACATATTTCCAGTGGAAGAAGGAATAAGAAGGAATAATTCTGGCAACTTGGCTGTTTGCACAGCCCCAAGGTGAATCCCAGTCTTTCCCACTGCTCCTTGCTCCCTACAGTGCCCATCCATGAACTTGGAATTTTACACCATTGCAAGATTTTTTAAATTCAGCTCGAGCTGCAATTCCAGTTTGGGAATCTCATTGTGGAGGTTCACAGGGATCTGACTGCAGAGTAACTCACTGGGGTGATGGGTTTCTGCTACAGGTTTCTTTTCCCCTCGGGCCAAGCTTTTTTCCTTAAGGATTCCCCATTTTTTCCTGGTGTTCCATCCTTCATTTCCCAACTCAGTACTTCCCACCTTCATGCTCTCCTTCTCCAAGACTTACTTTAAGCAATGAGCTCTGGAGCAGAGGCTGGGACTTTGCTTCCCAGACCCACCACTTCCCTCCAGACACGTTTTACCAACACTGCCCAAATTCCCTGCCCAAGGAAAAGCCCTCCCTGCTCGAGGCTGGCACGTCCACCTGCTCTGTCCCACAGCAGAGGGGCTCAGCCATGCTCCAAGGGGGAGGATCCCAAAGGAAGCCAAGGCCTGCAGGCTGTGTGCCATCCCCAGGCACAGGTTTCCCCGAGGGTGGCACTGCTCAGGTTATTTGGGGATTCTGGGGGAACACGGCACCAGCAGCACCTGTGGGGAGGGATGGGGCAGAGGGAAGGAGGTGGGATGGGACAGGGAATGCTGTCACCTCCTGCTGGCCTCACCGGGTCCTTCACCTCCACCTCAGGGGTAAAAGGGAGTGAGTCCAGCCCCCCAGACTCCCTAGCTGCCCCCAGGAGCACGTGGGAGCTGCAGCTGAGATTCTTCTTCATCCCACCAGACTCTTCCCGGGGTTAGTGCGGGTGCCGATGGCTCAGTGAGGACAGACACATTCATTAGTTCCCGTGCCAGAAAGATGGAAAATTGGTGGATGTATTTTAGTCCAGAAAAAGGGCCAGAGGGCAGAATTAAAAAAATGAAAATAAATTGAAGAGAACCAAACCAGGGTATTTCCAGAGGGACTGGTCCTCCGAGGACAGCGAGGAGCGGTCGCTGAACCTGCGCCCGAAAAGCCAGGCTGCATCTGGGGGGCAGCCAGGTGGGACAGGAGAGAGAGAGAGGGGATTTACTGGGGGAAGCACCACGGGGCCTCAGCAACACACCTGGGCAGGAGAAACTCGGCACTGCCCTCCCGAGGCAGGGTTTGCACACAAAGGAAGAAAATCCTACAGGGAAAGGCTGCCTTGCGTTGGGAATGGGAGTGCCCAGTGCCTGCTATGGCTGGGTCACCTGCAGGGAGGAGGGGGCAGGCGGGTGGGCAGCTGGGCACACAGCTGGGCAGGAGGGGGGGCAGGCTCTCTGCCCAGCTCTGGGATGGTGGAACTGGAAGTGCTCCCTGGAAATGCCTCCCTCGAGGTGTCTCAGTGCCAAGAAGCTGAGGCTGAAGCCGGGGCTGGAGGCTCACACCTGGGCCAGCTCCGGTCCTCAGGTGTCCCCTGGGACTGCCCAAGCACCCCTGCCATCAGTGCCCAGGGCTTTATCACAGATGTCCAGCTCGATTCTGAGGGTGACTGGTAATGAGAAGAAGCAGGATGCCTCCACTCCCTGAAGCTTCAATGTCCCCAGGCACAGCTGACCCCACAAAGTGTGGCTCCAGCCCCCATGTCTGCAGAGCCCTGGGAACACACGGGTACCTCCTCCTCCTGCACTACCCAAAGCCTCCAAGCCCTGCCTCGCCCTGGGCCCTGCCCTGAGCCCCCTCAGCACCTGCTCTAGGCCTCCCCCAGGCTGAGGTGAGGTGGGCCTGGCACACAGGGCACCTCCTGCAGCACACAGTGCCAGCCTGAGACCCTTCTGCCCCCCCAGACAGCCCTGGCTTGGATTACACTGTGCAGTGCCCAGAGCAGCTGGGGCTGCCCCTGGATCCCTGGCAGTGCCCAAGGCCAGGCTGGACACTGGGGCTGGAGCAGCCTGGCACGGGGGAAGGTGTCCCTGCCATGGCAGGGCTGGCACTGGGTGGGAGTTAGGTCCTTCCAAGCCAATCCACTCTGTGATTCCATGATTCCATGACAGTGCCTGGATCAGGGTGCTGTGCCCTGCCAGGTGCTGCTCCTGTGCCCCCAGCCCTGTCCCTGCCCTTCAGCTCTCTCAGTCCCTGGTGCAGCACCCAAGGGGAAACCGTGTGGAAAATGCCCTTTTGGGAGCAGCAAGGCAGGACTTGGCCAAGGGGACATTGGGATAATCCCTTTTCCTGTCCCACTGCCATGTCTAGCCATGCCTTTGGTTGGGTTTTTGGTAAATGCTTAAATCTCTGAGCTGACCAGAACAGCACAGATAGAATGAGCTGATGGTTAACAATTCCTAAAGCACCAGCCATGCTGGGATTACCAGGCTCCAAACAAGCCCAGCAGTGGGGCTGGCCTGTTGGGGATGCTCCTGAGCCAGCTGTGGTCTTTGGGCACGGAAACCTCCACTTGGATCAATGATTCCCTCCTGATGCAGGTGAACTACAGATCCAGCTCTGCTCTGTGCCACAGCCCCCAGCCCCAGCAGACACAGCCCCCATTCCCAGGGAGCCCCCAGAGCCCCCATTCCCAGGGAGCTCCTCCATTCCCAGGGGGCTTCCAGAGCCCCATTCCCAGGGAGCCCCCAGAGCCCCCATTCCCAGGGAGCTCCCCTATTCCCAGGGAACCCCCCAGTTCCAAGGAGCCCTCTGAGCCCCCATTCCCAGGAGCTCCTCCATTCCCAGGGGGCTTCCAGAGCTCCTATTCCCAGGAGCTCCTCCATTCCCAGGGGGCTTCCAGAGCCCCCATTCCCAGGGAGTTCCTCCATTCCCAGGGGGCTTCCAGAGCCCCCAGTCCCAGGGAGCTCCTCCATTCCCAGGGGGCTTCCAGAGCCCCCATTCCCAGGGAGGTTCCTCATTCCCAGGGAGCCCCCTGTTCCCCCATTCCCAAGGAACCCCCCATTCCCACGAAGACCCCATTCCCAGGGAGTTCCCCCATTCCCAGGGACCCCCTCACAGTACCAAGGAGCCCGCAGAGCCCCCGTTCCCAGGGACCCCCCACTCCCAGGGAGCCCCGTGCCGGGGCAGGCGTACATTGGATGGACATGGGTGACACCAGCTCCTCGTCCAGGTCGTCCACGTCGTCGGTGATGATGAAGTGCGAGGGGTTGGGCCGGGGCGTGCCCATCCAGGCGGGGTCGATGTTGAGGGCCGAGGCCAGCGAGTGCAGGCCGGGGTTGTTGACGATCTGGAAGCCGCAGAGCAGCTCGATCTGCTGCCAGCGGTGCAGGCGCTCCCGCAGCGCCGCCGTCACCTCGCTCAGCGCCTGCCTGGGGACACGCGGGGCACAATGTGGGGACACCGCGGGGACACGCACGGGGACACGCACAGGGGACACGCCCCGACGCCTCCCGCAACACTGAGGTTTTTAAAACACAAGGCTACAGCTGATTCTCTTTCACTGACACACAGGCAGATGTAAAAAAAGTCTTAAAATTATATATTACAATGAATATATTAAAAAATAAAATATATATAATTATATCTTAACAATATAAAATATTAAAGTATAAAAATATAGAAATGAAAATAAAAATATATAATTATATTTTAATAATATAAAATATTAAAGTATAAAAATATAGAAATGTAAATATCTAAATATAAAAGTATAAAAAATAGAAATAAAAATATAAAAATATATAATTATATTCTAATAAGATAAAATATAAAAGTATAAAAAATAGAAATAAAAACACAAAATATATATAATTATATCTTAATAAGGTAAAATATTAAAGTATAAAAATATAGAAATGAAAATATAGAAGTATATAATTATATTTTAATTAGATAAAATATTAAATGTATAAAAATATAGAAATGTAAATATCTAAATATAATATTAAAGTATAAAAATATAGAAATGTAAATTTCTAAATATAATATTAAAGTATAAAATATAGAAATGTAAATATAAAAATATATAATTATATCTTAATGATACAAAATATTAAAATATTAAAATATAGAAGTGAAAATATAAAAATATAATTACATTTTAATAATATAAAATATTAAAGTATAAAAATATAGAAGTGTAAATATAAAAATATATAATTATATTTCAATAATATAAAATATTAAAGTATAGAAATATAGAAATGAAAATATAAAAAATATAATTATATTTTAATTAGATGAAATATTAAAGTATAAAAATATAGAAATAATATAACATATTATTAAAGTAAAAAATATCCAAATTACCTAAATATTTTAATACTAAATTAATAATACTGATATTAATACTAAATTAATAAATTTAATACTAAATTAATAAATACTGATATTAAATAGTATAAATATGAAATATAAATATAAAATACATAACCATATAATAGATAAGCAAATAGAATAACATAAATATAGTAAATAAATATTAAATAGTAAAGTACTAGATAATTAATAGAAATATCAAAAATTTTAATAAATATAAATATGAATTGTATGGTATATTATGTATATATTAAAATATACTATATATTATATATAAATATGAAATATGTGATATATTATAAATAAATATTAAAATCTATAACTACATATGAATATAAATTTAAAATATATAAGAATGTAATATATATAATTTAATGATATAAATCTGTCTAATCACTCAGAATCTATTTACAAAAACATCTCAACGAAAGTGTATCAAAAATTAAAGGTGATAATAAAATTTTGTTAAATAGTTGATTTAATAAATAAAATTTAACATCGTAAGTAAAAAAACTTTTTAAAATTAATTTATACATTTTAATCATCATAATATTTGTACTATTGCACAACTATCATAGTTGTACTACTAGTTGTACCAGCGTTGTACTACTGATCCTAGTACCTTGTTTACTCCAATACCTTCAAGAAATAATCAACAAAACTATGCAAGAAGTGTGCACAGTTTAAAGAGGAGGGGGAGATGTTAGGGTCAGCTGGGGTCAGCTGTGCATCCTCAAATTTGAGATTCCAATTCCAGGAATGCAGCAATTCAAACATGCAGCAGCAGCTGAAGTACCCGGGGAGAACAACCAGGGGGAATGGCTCCAGTGCCAGGGGCAGGGCTGGGTGGGATCCTGGCAGTGAGGAATTGTTCCTGGCAGGGTGGGCAGGGCTGGCACAGGGTGCCCAGAGCAGCTGGGGCTGCCCCTGGATCCCTGGCAGTGCCCAAGGCCAGGCTGGGCACTGGGGCTGGAGCAGCCTGGCACAGGGGAAGGTGTCCCTGCCATGGCAGGGTGGGATTTGGGGTCCTTCCCAACCATGCCAGGACAATCCCTTAAGCATCCTGCAGCCTTCTGGAACTTTGTTTTGGCAGGACTCTTAAGTGCTCCATGTCACTGTGCTCCCATTTCTCACGGGTAAAATCAGGTTATTGGTGAGGAGGAGCAAACCCAAGCCCGGTCACTGAGGACAACAGAAGTTCAGCAAAAGGAGCCCCAGAGCCCCTGAGAGGTGAGGACACTGCCTGGGACGGGGGGGGAAAGAGGGAGGTGCTGGGCAGACACTCACTTTGCAGTTAAGATTTTGTGATCCACGTCATCCAGAGAGGAACTGTGGGCAACATGGAACGTCCCAAAAAGGGTGTTTCGCTTCTTTTTGATCTTTTCAGCCTGCAATAGCAACAGAGAAAGGTCACGGGAAGAAAACAACCTGAAGTTTCCTCCAGGCCACGGGCATCCTGGATGGGCTGAGACAGGAACATTCCCTGCAGCTGCCTGCACACGTGGGAACAGGGGGAATGGTGCTGGCACTGAGGAACGCTCTCCCTGACCCAGGGTGAGGAATTCCCAGCAGCTTGGGGATTCCATGCTCCCTTCTCCCAGTTTCCCAAAAAGCAGAGGGAAGGCTGAACTTTCAGGGCAGAGCTGGAGTGCCCATCCCTGGATGGTTTCACAGCCCTGTGGATGTGGCACCTGGGGACATGGGGCAGTGGTGGCCTTGGCACTGCTCGGGGAATGGGTGGACTTGAAGGTCTCTGAGGGTTTCTCCAACCCAAACCATTCCATGATTCCATGAACCAGGCACCTCACTCAGTAAAGGAATCTCACGCATTGGCTCATTCCTCCCGTGAATAACCACCAAACCCAGGGTGTGGGCTGAGGAGGATTTCTGGTTTGAGGTTCAGTTTGTGCCATTGTGTCAAAAATTAAAGTCTCCTCCCACAGCTCTTCCATTCCCAGCTCCAGTGCTAACCTGGGACTTAGGAGAGCCAAGATGTGGGTGCAAGAACTGACACAGCCAAAGGAAAACTGCTGGAATGCTAAAATGTTCCCAGTCAAAGCAGATTAAGGCACACAGTTTTCCCTCCTGCCAGCTCTGCTCCATATGGCCATGGGGACAGGGACGAGTCACAACAGCTCCCTGGGCTGATCCTCAGGGCTGGCACACCAAATCCCAGATCAGGAATGCAGAGATGACTCAGGACCTCGGGATTCCACTGCCTGTGCACGCTCACCACCTGCTGCAGGGATGGTGCTGAGAGGTGCAAGGCCTCCTGCTCACCCAGCACCAGGGTGGGACCTGCCCGTGCCTCAGGAGCACCATCCTCATCCTCATCCCCCTGCTCACACCTCTATAGTGCTGCACTTCTACAAGATGCAAATTTAAGGCATGAAGAGAGAAAAAGTGTCCTTGAGCTGAGGGAGGGCAGGGCTGGATGGGAGATTGGCAATGAGGAATTGTTCCCTGGCAGGGTGGGCAGGGCTGGCACAGGGTGCCCAGAGCAGCTGGGGCTGCCCCTGGATCCCTGGCAGTGCCCAAGGCCAGGCTGGGCACTGGGGCTGGAGCAGCCTGGGATAAAATCAAAGGTATCCCTGCCCATGGAATGAGATGAGCTTTGAGGTCCTTCCCATCCCAAGCCACTCTGGGATCCCACGATGCCACAAAGCCAAGGAGAAGCAGAGAAGCCATCTCTGCAGGCTTCACCCCCAGACCCCCCAGACCCAGCACGAGGCCGCTGCAGCTCTCACCCCCTCCTTGGCCACCAGCAGCTGCTTCTCTGCGTTCTGCTTCTTGATGTTGTAGTACTGCACCTCCACCTCGTGGGTCAGCTGCAGCCACTTCTGCAGGGCCTCGGGGGCAGCCCAGCTGCAGTGCGACTCCAGCTCCTTCTCCGCGTTCTTCAGCGCCATCCGCACCTGGGGAGAGGTGCCCAGCACCCCGTGGAGCAGCCGTGGGCACGGCCCTCCCACGCCTCAGCCCCTCTGCTGCCAGCCCCCTTCCAGCAGCTTCAGCAGTGCTGGCAGCAGGAAACTCCTCTGGAGGAGCCGTGGCACCTGAGGAGCCACCCGCACTGCAGGCTGCTGCTCCGAGCACACATCCTCCCCCAGACCACTCCTGCCACCCTCCTTCCCCAGAAATCCCAGCCAGCACCGAGCTGAGCTCCCTCCTGACCCCCCCATGTCACCATGAGCCACAGCAAAACCCTCTGGAGCTGATGGCACAGGGCATGAGGTGGTGCAAAGGATGCTCTGGGGTTTTCTGCAGCCTCTGGAAACCTCTGCAGAGCTTGCTGCCTGTCTGTAAATCCCCCAGAGCCCCTGCCAGGCAATCCCTGCCTCGCCACAGCTCCGAGCCAAGCCCAGGGAGCTCGTCAGGAGACAACTTCCACACTGGAGAAAGTGAGAAAAATATTTAGACACAAAACATGTGCTGCTGGTCAGGAAAAGAAACAGCCTGGCTGGATCAGCCGCCCCTGGGGTGTCTCCTTCCAGGCTCCTGCACACCCTGACACCCCCCAGAGATAAAGATTAGAAGGGACTGGCTGAGAAGCCAGTGGGGGACTCTGCAGCCTCCCAGAAAAGCCTTTAGTGGTGCAGACCACCAAGAATGCACTCCTCTGCTGCAGTGGAGAGGCTCCCACAGCCTGGCAAGCCCTGCAGGAAGGGAAGGGAAGCAGCAGCAGGATGGCACCCCAGTGCCAGGACACACTGCAGGGATGGGGCACCCTGGGGCTCACCCTGCACAGCAGCTCTGCCTCCAGCCCCAGCAGCTGCCCTGCTCCTGCAGCTGCAGCCCACGGGCACGGCCCCAGCCCGGCAGTGGGCGGATGCAGAGCAGTGCTTCTGTGCAGGATTGCTCACACTTGGAGCTTTTCCCTGCATCTCTTCACTTGGATTTGTTCTTTAACTCAGGCACGTCTCACCCAGACCATCCTGAGGGGTTTCCCAGCCCCGGGGTACAGGCAGATCTCTGAAATTCCCTGTTTTACCATCCATCCAGGAGCAGCCCTGGCACCACACACAGGAGGTCAAACACTTGCACCACTTGTGTGTGATTGAGGGCTGCTCAGTACAAAACTGCCTAAATCAGCCCTAGAATGCCAAATTCAGTCCCAGAGCCTGGGTTTTTCCTGGCTTTTCCCATTGGACACCAGCAGCACCAGCCAGATGCTGCTGCCACCTCAGCAGAACTCTGCCTATCACCCACAGGCATCTGGGATTTGGGGATATGGAAAAAACACGGGTAGGAAATCTGTCACTGGTTGTTTGGGGTAGAGGAGTGCTCATAACAGAGTGCTCACAACACTCACAGGAACAATGCTTTAGGGAATGGTGAGGAAGGGAAGTGCTGTGGAACAGACAAGGACCAGTGGCTACAATGAGTGTCCACAACCCAAACTCTCGTGGTTCTGCAGGGAATCCGTGCAAACAGGAGTTATTTTGTGTGTCTCCATTCTCCTGGGAAGACCTTTAAGACCCCATTTGGAACACTAAGAGCAAAAATTTACAAGGAAATTTATATAAAAGTTATACACTGCCCTGGTGAGACCCCACGTGCAGAGCCCCCAGCCCTGGGGCCCAAGAGCAGGAGGATGTGGGGCTCTAGGAGCCAGTCCAAGGAGCCAGGGAGCTGCTCCAGGGCTGGAGGTGCTCCCCTGGAGAGGAGAAGCTCCAGGCAGAGCTCAGAGCCCCTGGCAGGGCCTGAAGGGGCTCCAGGAGAGCTGCAGAGGGACTGGGGACAAGGCCTGCAGGGACAGCACCCAGGGAATGGCTGCCAGTGCCAGAGGGCAGCAATGGATGGGATCTTGGCAATGAGGAATTGTTCCTGGCAGGGTGGGCAGGGCTGGCACAGGGTGCCCAGAGCAGCTGGGGCTGCCCCTGGATCCCTGGCAGTGCCCAAGGCCAGGCTGGGCACTGGGGCTGGAGCAGCCTGGCACAGGGGAAGGTGTCCCTGCCATGGCTGGGATGGGATGAGGTTTAGGGTCTCTCCAGCCCAAACCAGTCTGGGATTCTATTCCACAATTCCCTCAGAGTTCTCTGGGTCCGTGGCCCCACTGGGGTCTGTGGAGGGTGACCCAGTGAGGAGGGAGGGAGGGATGGATGAAGATCTGGGAACAGGACACCTCATCCTGTGCACCAAATCCAGCAGGACCATCCACACCCTCCAGCGTGGCTGTGGTGATCAGAACCAACTGGTGCAGAGGAGGTTAATGCTCCAGGAGCAGGGCTCTGCTGAACTGGAGCAGCTGAGGGGTCAGGGGGTGACAGGTTAATGTCACGAGTGTCCTGGGGCGGGGGCAGTGCTGGGTTACTGTCACACAGTGTGTGGGACACTGCAGTACTCACCTGCCGACGCCTGGGCCCCCACACGGCTCACTCAGCTCCTGGCTCCTTGGGTGGGAACGCAGGGCAAGGGCAGGGTGAGGGCAGGGCAGCCCCAGAGCCGGGGCACAGGGCACCCAGCCCTACACTGCCCAGGCCTGTCTGTGCCAGCAGGGACACCCCAGGCCCCTGGGGAGGCTGGATGGCCACAGGAGGATGGACAGGAGCACTCCTGGGACAGGCACCCCGGGGCTGGGGGCTGCTGCAGGCCCAGGCAAGGAGGGGGTTTGCTGTTTGTCCCCCTGCACTGCCCAGGGGCTCCCAGGACACTTGGTCCTGCCTTGCCAGGGGAAGCCCTGGGCTCCTGCCTTGCAAAAAGGACTGGACACAGCTGGGAGGATGCACACGTGGCCCTGGAGCACCCGAGGAACCTGCCTGGCTCCAGTTTCAGTGTAAACTGATCTGTAACTTGCAGCCAGGTGAGAACTGTCCCTCAGCTGAGATAGGAAGCAGCTACTGGGATTGTGGGTTTGGACTCCTTGTAGGTTTGGGACGGTTAAGGTTGGACACTGGGAAAATTTCCTTATGGAATGGGTTGTCCAGCCCTGGCACAGGCTGCCCAGGGCAATGCTGGAGTCACAGCCAGGGAGGGATTTCACAGCATGTGGCAACTGGGCACATGGGCAGTGCTGGCCTTGGCCGTGCTGGGGAATGGCTGGATGCTCTCAGAGGGCTGCTCCAACCCTTACACACCCCTCTGATCCACGAGAAAACATGGAAAGCATAACTGACCTCATTCTAAATCTGTCCTACAACCATAAACACAAACAGAGACTGCATGGACTGGAGAGGAGTCAGAAATCCCAGAGGGTGCAGCTCCAGGGCAAGGCCAACCCCCCTGCTCCTGCTGGGATGTCACAAGGTGCCAGCACCCGCCCTGTCCAGCACCCCAGCAGTGACTGGGATGTGTAATGGGCACTGTGGAAAAGAGACTCAGGGCTTTTCCTCCACAAAGGGCAGTGGGAAAGCAAAGGCAGAAGAGCAGCAGCAGCACTGGGTTCAGGGGGAGTGGAGAGCAGGGAGGACTGGTGTCCCTCAGGAGCCAGGGCTGGCACTGGGAATGTCTTTGATGGTGACAGGGACACAGGAATACAGGGCAGCCCCACCCTGGCAGGGACACAGAGCTGCTGCTGTGGGCACGCACTGCAGGGAAGGGATGGGGCATCCAAGGCACCTGGGCAGGCTGCAGAGCTGGGACCCTGCCAGCCTCAGCAGGACCAAGGGCAGGGCCTGCACCTGGCTCGGGGCAATCCCAGCACAAACACAGCCTGGGGACAATGGACTGGGAGCAGCCCTGGGGACAAGGAGCTGGGATTGCTGGGAGAAGCTCCACAGGCCCTGAAATCCCTGTGCCCTGGGCTGGTCCCACAGTGTGGGCAGCAGGAAAGGGACTGGGATTGTGCCCCTCAGGTGAGAGCCCACCTGCAGAGCTGCTGCAGAGAGCCCAGAGGAGGCTCCAGGATGAGCAGAGGGATGGAGCAGCTCTGCTGGCAGCAAAGGCTGGCACAGCTGGCATTGTTCACCTGCACAGGAGGAGCTTTGGGCTGAGCTCAGGGTGGCCTTGCAGGGCCTGCAGGAGCCCCAGGAAAGCTGGAGAGAGACAATTTCCAGGGGATGCAGGGACAGCACACAGGGAATGGCTGCCAGTGCCAGAGGGCAGCAATGGATGGGATCTTGGCAATGAGGAATTGTTCCCTGGCAGGGTGGGCAGGGCTGGCACAGGGTGCCCAGAGCAGCTGGGGCTGCCCCTGGATCCCTGGCAGTGCCCAAGGCCAGGCTGGGCACTGGGGCTGGAGCAGCCTGGCACAGTGGCAGTGTCCCTGCCATGGCAGGGCTGGCTCTGGGTGGCTCTGAGGGCCCTCCCAGCACAGCCATGGTGTTTCTGTGACTCCCAGGGGTGCAGCAGCAGGGCCCCAGTGCTGTATCTGTGCAGTGCCTGCCCAGGTGAGGCTCACCTGCTCCAGCTCCTGCTCGGCGTACTTCTGGCGGCTGAGCTCGTTCTCGGTGCCCTCGCGCAGCTCCCGCAGCCGGTGTGCCTCCTGCTTGGCAATGCTGATCTCATCCTGCAGCTTCTTCTCCAGGTGCACCTTCTCCACCTCCACGGAGCGGTGCTCCTCCTGCGCCTTCTGCAGCCTGCAACACACACAGCAGGGCCAGTGCTGGCCAGCTCCGGGCCTGCAGGCAGCCAGGAGCAGGGCTGCCCTCCAGGAACATCTGTGCTCTGCCCTCCAGGAACATCTGTGCTCTGCCCTCCAGGAACATCTGTGCTCTGCCCTCCAGGAACATCTGTGCTCTGCCCTCCAGGAACATGTGTGCTCTGCCCTCCAGGAACATGTGTGCTCTGCCCTCCAGGAACATGTGTGCTCTGCCCTCCAGGAACATGTGTGCTCTGCTCACCAAAACCAGCCCTGTGCTCTGCTCTGTCCTCCAGAGCCAGCCCCATGCTCTGCTCACCAAAACCAGCCCTGTGCTCTGCGCTGTCCTCCAGAGCCAGCTCTGTGCTCTGCTCACCAAAACCAGCCCTATGCTGTGCTCTGCCCTCCAAAACCAGCCCTGTGCTCTGCTCTGCCCACCAGAACCAGCCCTGTGCTCTGCTCACCAAAACCAGCCCTGTGCTCTGCTCTGCCCACCAGAACCAGCCCTGTGCTCTGCTCTGCCCACCAGAACCAGCCCTGTGCTCTGCTCTGCCCACCAGAACCAGCCCTGTGCTCTGCTCTGCCCACCAGAACCAGCCCTGTGCTCTGCTCTGCCCACCAGAACCAGCTCAGCCCAGCTCTGCTCTGCTGTGCCCACCAAATCCAGCCCTGCTGTGCCCACCAGGTCCAGCCCTGCTCTGCCCACCAGAAGAGCCCTGCTCTGCTCTGCTCTCCAGAACCAGCCCAGCCCTGCTGTGCCCACCAGGTCCAGCCCTGCTGTGCCCACCAGAAGCAGCCCTGTGCTCTGCTATGTCCACCAGCCCTGCTGTGCTGTGCCCATGGGATGCAGGGAGACACTTCACTGTGGCTGGGATGAAAGGAAATTGTCAACTGCTCGGTCCCAGCTTGATTCGTTCATCAAATACTCAGGATGCATTTTCCTCATTTCCCACAGCACACCCAGATTTCCTCTCATGGGTCTCAAATTAAGCTCAATTTTTGGTATTTTCACCTAAGTGAAGACTTCGATAAAACAAAGCAGGAGAAGATCTGCCAGAGCACATCAGACCACCCAGATGGGACAGATCCACGTTCCTCCCACAAAATCCTACAAATTCAGACATGTCTGAATCCTGCCTGCACATCCTTATTCCTCCTCATGACAGACTGAATCAGCAGGAATGTGTGGCAGCAGCTTGGAATTGTGGCAGCACCGAAACCCTGGCTCTCCATGGCTCAGTGGGACCTTCCCTGAGGAGCTGACCTGTGCTGGGGCTCCAGCAGGGCTGTGGGGCTGCCAGGGCACCAGCGGGGCCAGAGACCCTCACAGGGGATGAGTGTCACTGTCCACGGGGAGACTGCACCCACCTGGAGCTGCCGTGGGGGAAAGAGACCAGGAGCTGTCCCAGGGACTGAACAGAGACCAGGACCTGTCCCAGGGGACAGAACAGAGACCAGGAGCTGTCCCAGGGACTGAACAGAGACCAGGAGCTGTCCCAGGGGACTGAACAGAGACCAGGACCTGTCCCAGGGGACAGAACAGAGACCAGGAGCTGTCCCAGGGACTGAACAGAGACCAGGAGCTGTCCCAAGGGGAAGACACCACTGGCCAAGACCACTGCCAAGGGGAATTCAACAGACACAGAGCTGTCCCAAAGTGAAGATGGCAGTGACAAGGAGCTGCTGCAGAACTAAAACACGTGTCTGACAGCAGCTGGGACAGGCCCTGCTGGACAGGCTGGCACAGCCCTGCAGTCCCCAGGACACCCCCACGCCCTGCTGTGCCCCACACCCAATGTCCCCTCACACAAGTGACACGCTGGTGACGTGTCCCCCTCGTGCCTGGCCATAAGGATGACCAGGGGATTTGGGGGCACAGCTGAGGGGTCGTTATGGTTGTTTTTAGCTGAGTGGAGCAGGGGCAGCACACAAGGATGGGCCATGCACAGGCACCTGGCTGGGCTGGAGAAGGCACCAGGAGAGCCTCATGTGCTCCCACATGGAGCCAGGGCTGGAACAGACCACCCCCAGCAGCAGGAACCAGCAGTGAGACCACCCCTGCCATGGCAGGGACACTGCCACTGTGCCAGGCTGCTCCAGCCCCAGTGCCCAGCCTGGCCTTGGGCACTGCCAGGGATCCAGGGGCAGCCCCAGCTGCTCTGGGCAAGCAGGGGGCTCACATTCCAGGAGATTCCATACAATCCACACATCTCCAAAACAAACCCGCCCACTCCTTTCAGGATGTGCCAAGACTTGGTGATGTTGATGAGTCACTTAATGGCCTGGGAAGTGTCACTGCCGCAGGGCGTTCTCCAAGGTGCTCTGAACGTGAATAGAGGCTGGGCTTTGGCTGAGCATTCCCAGCTCCTCAGAGCGTGTCTGAGCTGCTCAGCACATTCCAGCAGCGCTGGAAGGCACTGCAGAGGCAGCCCGTGCCTCACCCAGCCGGCACAGCAGGGCCCTGCGAGCTCTGCAGAGATCTCTGAGCAAACTGCAGCACAACTTCTCCACAAGTCCTGGAGCACTGGGGAGTTCTCGCTGCTCCTGTGGCAGCTGAAGATCCCAGCTGGGCGAGGAGGTGAAGGAACATTTCCAGAGGCCTCCCAAGGCGCCCAGCTCACCCCCAGTCCCCGAGCTCCTGCTGGGTGCCCTCTGTGAGGACGAGCCCTGCGAGCTGCTTAGGGCGGTTTTGTGTTTCTTCCTGAGGGGCTTTAGAGCATTAGTTGAACTTCCCAGGAACATCCACTTGTTTACGTGGCTCTGCCCTCAGCAGCAGGGCCCAAGGTCGTTCCCCACAGGCACATTCCCAGTTTGGAGCCCGGAGGTGACACCAGCAGAGCCCTCCTGCCCCGGACAGCAGGGAAGGGATTCCTGTCTCCTTCCAGATGCAGGAAAAACAAATCACACTTTCTCTGGGAGTGCTTCCAAGCTGGGACATAAAACTCTCCTGGCTCCATCACCTGGGAGCTCGCTGTCCTCAGGGACACCAAGTGGTGCCACCTCACTGGGGAACAGGAGCCCTTCCAGCAACACTCAGGGGCAGGGTGAACCCTGGAGGCTCCAAGGGGCCAGAAGTGGGGCTGCAGACCCGGGGATGCACTGCACAGATCCCCAAAACCTGCCTGGCTGCAGGGCTGACATCCTCGGGAGCCTGGTGCCTGCACAGGGCACTCACCACAGCCCGTGGCTGGCCTGGCACCAAACTCCTGTACCAAACCCACGTCCACAGAAGTCACTGGAAATGCAGCTCACAGGGTGCCTAGTTAAGGTTTATCCTCCCAAACTCCACTGAAACCTCACAGAAAATCGTTCAAGGCCCACACTATACTGCTCTGTTATTTGCTAAATCTGCCCTTAACATATTCCACTGTGGGAGCACCCCACGGGTTTGTCATCACCAACCCAGGAGACGACCCACCCCTGTCCCAGAAGATTCCATGTCCAGAGGCTCTCTTGGAGCATGTTGTCCCATCAGTAGCTCTACTGGAACCAGTGCAGTGATTCCTGGGAGCAGAGACCCCATTCCTGAGGCTGCAGGTTTTGATCCATATGCCAAAAGCCCAGATATTCCTATTTAATACTCAAAAATGAGGCATTTTTTTCACTTTCCAAGCAACACCCTTCGACTCAGGTACTGCTTCCCCACACAGCTCCAAGAATTCAAGAGAGGATGTGTAAATCCCTGATTGCTCCCACTGTTCAAAGATGCTTTTTCCCCATCAAAAGCCAAGGTGAAACAAGCTTGGATGACAAATTCCACGTGAGCTGGATTATGTGGCAGGAGTGGGACTGGACAAGCTCCAGTCCCAAAAGCATTCCCTGGTTCTGTGACTGGGAAAAACAGCCTGGTCCAGGAGTCCCTGCAGGAGGAGCCAGGCCCCCATCTGGGCTGTGCCAGGTCCCTCAGGAAGGGGCTGGCTGCTGCGAGGCACCAGGACAGCTAAAACCAACCATTTCCCGCAATGTGAAGGAACAGAACCCTGCAGGAAGAGCCGAGCCCTCCAGCTGGGTGGCCAGTGGGCACCTACCTCTCCTGCAGGTCATGGAGAGACTGCTCAGCCCTGTGGAGACCCTCCAGGTCCTTCATCATCTTCTTCATGTGCTCCTTGGAGTAGCGGTTCTGGATGTAGGCGAACCAGCAGCCGCCCACGCCGATGACGATGGACACCACCAGCATGAAGTCCTTGAGGTGGTTGTGTCGAGTCACTGCAAGAGAGCAGACACCCTGCTGGAGCCCAGGACCACTGCAGGACCTCGGCTCCCTGCAGGCAGGATCACCCCTGAGTCCCTTTTCCCAGACCGATGGTGGAAGAAGGATTGGGAATTCCTCGGCTCTGGTTCACAAGGTTGTTTATTGTCTCTTGTCTAAAATATTATTTTCTGGACCCATCAGGTCTCTCAAGGGCACACATTGCCCACCCCTGGCCTGCTGTCTACATTTTATACCATGAATTACGTGTACTTTATTTATCATTATTTTCCAACACCTATCACCTATGTTAGACTGTTTACTTCTACTCCAAATCAATCCAAATGTGCCAACATCACCAAGAAGATGGAGGCTAGGAAGAAGGAGGAAGAAGGACAGGACAATGCCCAAATCCCTCCATCGTGCCTCCTAGACCCCTATAGTAAAACCCCCAAAATTCCACTTTTCACCCTGTGACAAATTCATTACCATTCTACTTAAACTTCTGTGACTTGTGACTCTTCCTACAAAGTTAATAATTTATTCCATGAAAAGATCAAAATCCCAAGTCTTTGGCTTCCTACCAGGACTCCCCAGCCCCCTGCCAGGGGCTCAGGTCATCCAGGGCACCCAGAGGGGTGTCCTGGGTTCTGACAGAACTCCAAAGGGCTCTGCCTGCACCAGAGTGGCACAGGAGAACTCAGGGCATTCTTACAAGGAATTGTGGCACAGGATTCACCAAGGGAAAAGCTGAGCTGGGTCAATATTTAAGGGGGAAACCAGAAGCTTGACAACATTTATTCAATTTGGAGACACAAGAACAACAAAAAGGATGAAATTCCAAATTTTCCAGCTCCAGTTTGCCTGGCAGTAAGTGGTACAGGGGAAACTGCACAGAGGAGCCCCTCCAGAACGGCTGTGATCTCACAGGGCTGCACAGGTAACTAAGAACAAAATAAACACTTGGAAAAACACTGCTGAGATCACAGAGCTGGGGCAGCTCAAGTGTCCAACTGTCAAGTTGCCAAACTTTCCATCAGAATCACAACTCACTGTGGAAATTCCCTTTTTCAACAGTTAATTCAAAAAAGGTGTTGATGCATGTGAGAGGATGAAAGTAATTACTGGGGGCTCAAGTGCTAAACAAAGCCCAAAAAGATGAGTCAAGCAGATTTTTTTCCTGTAACTCAACCAAGTGTGTGCTGGAAAAGCCACAAATAAAAGAGCAGCTCAGTCTAGTGAGCTGGGACTTAACGAATACTGGTTTTGAAGCAAACATCAGGCAATTCACACCAGATAGAGGGGAAAAAAATACCTGTGCTGAGGGGGCAGGCCCTGGCACAGGGCACTGAGAAGCTGTGGCTCTGAGGGTGTCCCTGCCATGCAGGGCTGGATTAGACAGGAGCTGAACCCTTCCCCAGCTAAACCACACCTGTGACACTGACAGAGCTGGGGGGACACAGGAGGGGAGCTGGGAACCCAAACTGGGGAGGCAGAGCACAGCATGGACTGCCCTGGATGGTCAGAGGGACACAGGAGGGGAGCTGGGAGCTGGGAACCCAAACTGGGGAGGCAGAGCACAGCATGGACTGCCCTGGATGGTCAGAGGGACACAGGAGGGGAGCTGGGAGCTGGGAACCCAAACTGGGAAGGCAGAGCACAGCATGGACTGACCTGGATGGTCAGAGGGACACAGGAGGGGAGCTGGGAACCCAAACTGGGGAGGCAGAGCACAGCACGGACTGACCTGGATGGTCAGAGGGATACAGGAGGGGAGCTGGGAGCTGGGAACCCAAACTGGGGAGGCAGAGCACAGCACGGACTGCCCTGGATGGTCAGAGGGACACAGGAGGGGAGCTGGGAACCCAAACTGGGGAGGCAGAGCACAGCACAGACTGCCCTGGATGGTCAGAGGGACACAGGAGGGGAGCTGGGAGCTGGGAACCCAAACTGGGGAGGCAGAGCACAGCACGGACTGCCCTGGATGGTCAGAGGGACAGGGCTGCTGCTCCTGCCCACGATGCAGGGCAGGAGGGAGAGGCACAGCACCCTCCCCAGGGCCCAGGAGACAGGCAAGCAGCCTCCTGTGATCCATCCCTCCCTGCAGACAGCCAGAGTGCAGCCTCGGAGCTAAACAAGGTGAGGGCTGGCGCCGCTCCCTCCGGATGGATTAGCACAACATCCTCTTCCGAGGAGCAGATCCTGGCAAGTGCCTGCAGCTCCCTCAGCCTCCACCCCTGCAGCTCCCATCTGGAGAGCAGCAGGGCTGATGTGCTCAGGGTGTTCCAGCCTCGCAGAGCCCTGCTCTCCTGCCCCCCTGGGCCATTCCCTGCCAGCCCCACCCGCCCTGGTGCCTGTCCTGCCCCTGGTGCCAGCTGTGCTCAGCTCCAGCTGGGAGTCAGCACTGCACACATCCCATCCCTCCTCTGCAGCAGCACTGGCCATGAGGAAACTGAGGAAAATCACCTTGGATGGAAATGCAGAAGCATGGAATGCCAGGATGGTTTGGGAAAGGACATAAATCCCACCCAGTGCCACCCTGCCATGGCAGGGACACCTTCCCCTGTGCCAGGCTGCTCCAGCCCCAGTGCCCAGCCTGGCCTTGGGCACTGCCAGGGATCCAGGGGCAGCCCCAGCTGCTCTGGGCACCCTGTGCCAGCCCTGCCCACCCTGCCAGGGAACAATTCCTCACTGCCAAGATCCCATCCATTGCTGCCCTCTGGCACTGGCAGCCATTCCCCCTCAGCCTGGACCCACAGCAGAGGGGCTCCTGGGAGCATCTCCATTTTCTCACCTTCTCTGTAGATGCTTTTTTCTGGTATTTAATCCCCACCAACCCTCCTGCAGCTCCAGACCTTCCCCCCTTGCTCAATCATTTCACTTCTTTCAAACACCAAGGCCAGGCAGAGCTGCAAACCCAGCAGGACATCAAGTCCTGCAGCGGAGCAGAACAATCAGACTGTGGTAAAACTGTGCCTGCTCTCCCTCCTTTCCCAAAAAAAAGGAAATGAGGAAGGTAGAGAAGTCTGTTTGCCACGGTGCACGTGGCTCTTCCTGCAGCCTTTGCAGGTGTCGGGTGAGCTCAGGTCTGCCTGCTGCTGGGAGCAGCCACGGCCACACGGGTGCAGAGCAGGCTGTGCCAGCCCTGCTGTGGCCAGGGACAAATCCCGAGGGATTTAAATCACAATGACTGCACAGGAACAATCCGAGGCTCTGCTGTGGAACTGCCACCCTGCCCTAGTCTCTGGCCCAGGGCACAGGAGGAACAGGGAAGGAGCTGAAATTACAGAAACTTCTCTCCCAAGCTCAAGAGCAGCAGAGCTGCACCTGCAGAGCCTCCAGGCCTGGGGCACCAACAGCAGGAGCACCTGGAGCTGCTGGGAGAGCCCAGAGGAGCCTGGAGCCAGGCTGGGAGAGCTGGGGGCTCACCTGGAGAGGAGAAGCTCCAGGAGAGCTCAGAGCCCCTGGCAGGGCCTGAAGGGGCTCCAGGAGAGCTGCAGAGGGACTGGGGACAAGGCCTGCAGGGACAGCACCCAGGGAATGGGTGCCAGAGGGCAGCAGGAGGGGAGTGCCAGAGGGCAGCAATGGATGGGATCTTGGCAATGAGGAATTGTTCCCTGGCAGGGTGGGCAGGGCTGGCACAGGGTGCCCAGAGCAGCTGGGGCTGCCCCTGGATCCCTGGCAGTGCCCAAGGCCAGGCTGGGCACTGGGGCTGGAGCAGCCTGGCACAGGGGAAGGTGTCCCTGCCATGGCAGGGTGGCACTGGGTGGGATTTGGGGTCCCTCCCAACCCAAACCATCCTGGGATTCCACGTTTCACCTGAAGTTGTGCTATTTAGTGCCAGGTAAATTCCTAGACCACGGGAGCAGGACCCCAAAGGGACAGACACAGAAGAAGGAATCGCCTCATCTTGCTTAGAGCATAATTCTACCACGCTCCCTTGCACTTGGAGTAATTGCAGAGCTGAAGTGGTCAGACCTGTTTGCTGTAGGAAATGGCAGGGCTGGAGCCTGGCAGCAGGAACCAGACCTGGAGGGATGGCAGGAGCTGCAGACCACAGGGAAACTGGCCATGGAATCTGGCTGGAAGCTCTGCCACGAGCCAGACCTACCCCTGGAGCCCTGGGTGGGGAAAAGCTTCACCCAGCAGCAGGAACAGCCCTGTGTCCCCCTGCTGTGCTCCCCACGGGCAGCAGGGTGTCTGGATTTAGGAGCCTGCAGGAGGCTGGGCTCCAACTGAGGCTGCTTTTATCAGAGCTTTTACACCTGTGGTGAACAGAGCTTCAAGAGGAGAGAAACCCTTGGAGCTCTGCACCTGTGCACCAATGGCACTGCCAGCAGCTCAGAGACCCCCAGAGCCCAGCTCCCCTCCAGAGCCCTCCCTGAGCATGGCAAAGGAGGTGTGAAGCAGCTTCTGCAGCTTCAAAGGTCACCCTGCACTGCCCACAGCTGCCACTTGCTGGGGGCTCTGAAAGGTGTTTTGCAATCCATTCCTGGAGGAATTGGTTTGGATAAACAACCTCTCCCCACGCCTGGAGACAAAGCCTTTCAGATGACCAGAAACCAGCAAATTTTACCTTCTGAAAAGGGATAAAACTCTCCTTCAGCTACAGATTTAAAGTGTATTTCCTCTTCTCACACACCCAGGATATACAGTCATAGAAGCAGGGAATGATTTGGGTTGGGGGGGACCTGAAAGCTCATCCCATACCACTCCTGCTGTGAGCAGGGACACCTTCCAGGAGCCCAGGCTGGCTGGAGAGCTCCCAGGCAGGAGCTGAGAGGTGTGTGAGCAGCCCCAGCACCACGGCTCCCTGCACACTTTGATCTCTGTGCCCCAGGGAGAGTCAGCCTGCAGGGCCAGGGAGCTGCAGGGCAGAACAAACAGCTCCACCGTGGCAACAGACATTAATTCCCAGCCAGAACAAGCCATTCACTCTGCCATTTACACAGCACAACAGCTCTGGAAAAATTCTGCCCCCAGCACAGGAGTCACTGGCTGGAGCCACCCAGGCTTCAAAAAGCTGCACATTTAACATAGGCAATAAATAAAAACCAAACTGTGCCTGTGCAAAAAGAGGCTTTTCAATAACTGTGAGCAAAAGTGGCAGATTGTACAAGCCAGGCTTGTGATTTCCCCCCTGTGGCTCTGCCAAGGCTCACACTGTGCAGGCAGCTTTCCCAGGACTGGGTGGGAGTGCTGGAGAGCAGCCCTGGGGAGAAGGACTTGGGGTGCTGGAGTGGGAGAGGCCAGACATGCCCCAGCCACGAGCACTGGAACCCCAAAATTCCCGTGGTGATCCCCCAGCATGGGCAGCAGGAAAGGGGGGATTCCCTCTGCACCCAAATCCTGGGAGAAAGCCATGCCAGAGGAGCAGAGACAAAAGCACCTTCAGTAGGGAGCAGACAGGAGCCAGAGGGAACTGGGAGCACCTGGAGCGTGGAGATACACATCAGAGAGCTGGAGATCCTGATAAAGCATCAAAGGAGCACCGGCCTCCCACCACCACCCTGAGCTTCCCACCCAGCTGTGCTCCTTCCCTCCCCCAGAGGTGGGTACTTCACAGCCTGAGTCACCAGCAGAGCCTCAGGGCAGGACAGGGGAGCCCCAGGAAAGCCCAGGACATGATGACAGAGCTCCAGGACATGGCAGCAGCTGCCCTGGGAGCAGGCAGACTGCTGCCCTCCAGCACCACACAAGGGCAGCACGTTGGACACAGGAGACCCCAGCAGGACAGTGGGAGATGCCAGCTGCTCCTCTGGGATGGGAATGCCAGCCCAGCAGGCTCCAGGCCACAGAGCTGCTCCACAAACCCAGGACCAACCTGCTCCTGCTCCAGGGAACTGAGCTGGGGTGACTTCCCCGGCTGAGGCTGTGCTGGGCACCTTGGGCCACCCAGGCCCGGCTCTGGTGCCCAGGCTGAGCAGCCCTGTGGCCCTGGTGGCTGTTCCCAGGGCTGGCGTTGGGGTACTCACAGAGGGGAGGCCCGAAGAGCACCGTGTCCAGGGCCTTGAGCTGCAGCTTCTGCCGGTGGCTGCGGTCGGTCATCTTGAGCACAGTGCCCATCATGGTGGCGTTGTTCACTGCCAGCCTGCACAACAGGGGAGAAACTGCTCAGGGCACGGCCACCGGGGCACCAACACAGCAGGGACAGGCAGAGCAGGGCCCAGGAGCTCCCTGCTGCCAGGCCAAATCCCTCACTGTTTTTCCTAAAAATGCTGCTGCAAAGTGTCCCACAAATCACTAATAAGTATTTTTAACCAAATCTCCATTGCCTTTACATGCTGTGCCACAGCCCGTAAGCCACAGCTCTCCCTTGGAAGGAATGTGGGCACACATTGTGCTGCCTCAAAAACACCCTCATTTTATCCCCAGTTAATCCCTCCTTCCCAGTCAGCTGAAAAGGCCCCTTTCAGTGAGAGGAACCTTTATCCGAAAAAGCTGCACTGAGGTTTTTGCAACCTGTTACAAGTGTAGGTTGACTCCCAGCCAGTGCTCCTCTTCCATGGAATCATGGAATGGAATGGGAGGGATTCTAAATCCCACCCAGTGCCACCCTGCCATGGCAGGGACAGCTCCCACTGTGCCAGGCTGCTCCAGCCCCAGTGCCCAGCCTGGCCTTGGGCACTGCCAGGGATCCAGGGGCAGCCCCAGCTGCTCTGGGCACCCTGTGCCAGTCCTGCCACCCTTCCCTGTATCTAACCCAAACTTCCCCTCTTTCCAGTCACAGCTGGAGCAGAACTGGGCAGGGCACAGGCCAAGGAACTTCAGGTGGTGAGAGGAGCTGACTCCTGCCAGGCCCTGGTTCTCTCCCTGCACACATCCCATGGGCACACTGTGGGCACTGACCCGACTGGCACTGACCTGGGCATGGCACTGACCTGGGCACAGCACTGACCCTGGCATGGCACTGACCCGACTGGCACTGACCTGGGCATGGCACTGACCTGGGCACAGCACTGACCCTGGCACAGCACTTACCTGGGCATGGTGTGACCTAGGCATGGCACTGACCCTGACCCAGACTGGCACTGACCCAGACTGGCACTGACCCGGACTGGCACTGACCTGGGCATGGCGTGGCCGCTGAGCTGCAGCTTGCGGAAGGTCTCCTCGTACTGGGGCAGCTCCACGTAGGCAATGAGCCACTGCACCACCTCGTCCACCGTCCAGTTGTACACTGCAGAGAGCACAGCAGCCACGCTCAGCGGGGGCATGGCACAGCAGGGCTCACAGCTTTGGGCTGGGAGGGACCCACAGCCCCCCGAGCCACCCTGCCAGGGCAGGGACACCTTCCCCTGTGCCAGGCTGCTCCAGCCCCAGTGCCCAGCCTGGCCTTGGGCACTGCCAGGGATCCAGGGGCAGCCCCAGCTGTGCCAGCCCTGCCCACCCTGCCAGGGAACAATTCCTCACTGCCAAGATCCCATCCAGCCCTGCCCCCGATAGTGGGACACTGCAGGCAGTCCTACAGGATCTCAGCCTCTCCTTTTGGGATAATTTTTGCCCAGACTCAGGAACTCCTGAGGTTCTGCTGCCCCTGAGCCCCCACATGGCAGGGGAAGAGCTGCCTGGAGCTCTCCCTGTGACACCACACCCTTCCCAGGGCTGGTTTGCCCCTGCAGCTCCCAAAATTAACACATGCAACGAGGCCATCAGATAGAGGAGCAGAGGAGGCTCCACCTGCTGCCATGGCACCTGGCAGGGCCAACACCCAAAGCACTGGCAGGTGCCAGCTGGGATCACTGGGATTTCTACCAGCCAGGTGATCCTGCTGCCTCCACACTCCAGCAGGGAATGCTCATCCTCAGCACGGGCCCAAAGACCCTGAATTCTGAGGTCAGCTCCCAAAGCTTCACCCCCTGCTGCAGACCCTGGCACAGGGTGCCCAGAGCAGCTGGGGCTGCCCTGGATCCCTGGCAGTGCCCAAGGCCAGGCTGGGCACTGGGGCTGGAGCAGCCTGGCACAGTGGGAGGTGTCCCTGCCATGGCAGGGTGGCACTGGGTGGGATGTGAGGCCCATTCCAGCCCAAACCAGGCTGGGATTCTGGGGTTCCCCTGAGCTCTGAGCAAGGCACACACGGAGCGGTGCCAGACAAACCCATCGGAAGCAGCTTGAGAAAGGATCTGTGGGAGGAGGTGGAGCAGGTGAGCTCAGCCCGAGTGAACCAGGTGAACTTTGCTCCTTACCCTCCTCCCCTGGGCATCTGTGGACTATTTCTGGAGCTGTTATGCAGCCATAAATCAGGAAACCTTAGGAAATCAAGCTCCTGCCTTTGCCACTTTGTTGGGCTGTACTGACAGCAATGCTCTGGAGGCAAACACAATCCCAGAATCCCAGACTGGTTTGGGTTGGGAGGAACCTTAAATCCCACCCAGTGCCACCCCTGCCATGGCAGGGACACCCCCACTTGCCTCAGTGTCATGTCCAACCCGGCCTGGGACAAGGCAGATGTGTTTATTGGACAGAGGGGGCTTTGTTACACTTGAATTTACCATCCCCTGGCCCTGTCCTTGGCAGGGCTGCATGGCTCTGCTGCAGTGCCAGCCCTGGCTGGGCCCACGAGCACATAAACAGCTTCCCAAACTCCAGGGGGCCCAACGCCTCCCAATGGGGAGCTGGGGGTGATGGATGGGCAGTCTGGGAGAGATGAGGGAGCTGGGGGATGTGGGGGAGCTGAGAGAGATGAGGGAGATGGAGCTCAGAGAAATGAGAGATCCAGGAGAGATGAGGGAAATGGAGCTGTGAGACCTGGGGGAGCTGAGAGAGATGAGGGAGATGGAGCTCAGAGAAATGAGATGAGAGATCTGGGAGAGACGAGGGAGCTGCAGCTGTGAGAGCTGGGGGAGATGAGGGAGCTCAGAGAGCTGACTGAACTATGAAGTGGAGAAAGATGAAGATGAGGAAGCTGAGGGAGCTCACAGACCTGAGGGAGATGGAGCTCAGAGAAATGAGAGTGATGAGAGATCTGGGAGATGAGCGAGCTCAGAGCTAACTGAGTGGATGGAGCTGAGGAAGCTGATGAAGCTCAGGGAGATGAGGGAGCTGATGAAGCTCAGGGAGATGAGGGAGCTGATGAAGCTGAGGCAGAGCCCAGAGCTGAGTGAGGACAGCAAGGCTCCAAAGGAAGGTGCCATCCCCACGGACACTGGCACAGTGACCCAGCTGCAGGTGGCACAGATGATGCCACCAACCCTCCCTGGCTGCAGGGAGCTCCTGTCACTGTCCCACCCACCAGGGGACACCTGTGGCTGTGGGCACCAGCAGGATGGCAATGATGGGAGGATGGGAGAAGCCACAGGCCCTGCACAGGACAGGAGGCCACATCCCCAGCAGCAGCACTGCCAGCCCTGGCTCCTCCAGAGCCCCTGGCTTCTCTCACCTCCACGTGAGGTGTTTCTTTTGGGAAGCATGCCTGAGAACCACAGGCACAGAGGAGCAGGACCCTGCCCTGCCTCCTCACCCCCGGGGCTGATCTGGCACTGCTTTCACAGCTTTGGCAGAGCCAGCTCACCCAGGTGCCACCCTCAGATCCAGCACCTCGTGAGGCATCACAGCCTTTATCTTCTGCCATAATTCAGGGCAGAAATATCTTTTTACTTTCCACATGTGACCAGGAACAGCAGCAATGGAAGGGAGGAAAAGCAATGGCTTGAAAAGAGATGACACAGGCCCAGGCACCCCATCCCTGAGGGAGGTCAGTGCCCTTCACAGCTGTTTTCACACCCACAGGAGGGAGCAGACCTTTCCTACCAGCCTGATTCATGACTTCAGCTCAAACTCCAAAATGAGGCTTCAAATTTCCCTGGCAGTGTCCCAGTCCAGGCTGGACACTGGGGCTGGGAGCACAGTGGAAGGTTCCCTGCCTGGCAGGGCTGGCCCTGGGTGGGCTGTGGGGTCCCTCCCAGCCCTAACTCCTGAGGTTCCATGACATCAAAGCACCCTTCAGAAAGCAGCCACTCGTCCTATCAGCCAGATCTACAGGATGATGAAAGGGAAAGCAGGAGCAGGAGCACTGGGCACCCGGTGTGCCAGGGCAGCCCTGCAGAGCATGGCACTCCTGGCTGGGCAGGCAGGGACAGAGCTGGGGCAGCTCAGTCATGAGGGGCCTGCTGAGAATCAAGGGATGCTCTCCTCCATCCCTTTATGATTTCTGCCCTTTCCCAGCTGGCAGCAAAACACACTCCAGCCAAAGCCGTGTGTAAACAGGCCTGGAAGGGGATTGATATTTCTTACAGGAGGCACTCCGGGCACACAGGAGGCACAGGGACTGGGAAACATGGAATCACAGCATCCCTGAGGCTGGGAAATGCCTCTGAGCCCAGAGAGCCCAGCCACCCCCAGCACTGCCACGGCCACCCCTGACCATGGTCCCAAGTGCCACATCCACAGGGCTGTGAAATGCCCAGATGTGATTCCAGCCCTGGCCTGGGCAATTGTGCCACTCCTAAAGTGAGGTGGACAAGAATTTCCAACACATCCCAGCCCAACTCCATGGGAGAGAGTCTGGTCTGGGGTACACAGCCCTGGAATTACCACATGGATACCACAGAGACTGCTTTGGACTGGGAGAGACCCCACAGCCCACCCAGTGCCACCCAGCCATGGCAGGGACACCTTCCCCTGTGCCAGGCTGCTCCAGCCCCAGTGCCCAGCCTGGCCTTGGGCACTGCCAGGGATCCAGGGGCAGCCCCAGCTGCTCTGGGCACCCTGTGCCAGCCCTGCCCACCCTGCCAGGGAACAATTCCTCATGGCCAAGATCCCATCCATTGCTGCCCTCTGGCACTGGCAGCCATTCCCTGGGTGCTGTCCCTGCAGGCCTTGTCCCCAGCCCCTCTGCAGCTCTCCTGGAGCCCCTTCAGGGGCTCTGAGCTCTCCTGGAGCCTCGTGTCCTCATGCACAGCCCCAGTGTGTTTTCAATCCACGCTGCAGCTCAGGGTCCATTCAGTGCTCCTGGGAATGGGAGGAACTGCTGCACTCCCTGAGGCTGCACCCACAGCTCTGGAAACACAGAGCACATCCCAGAGGAATCTAAGGGCTAATACAGAAAAGCCAAACACAGGACAGAAATGAGAAACTGAAATTTCTGTGGCTGGTGAAGTGGTTAGAAGATTAATATTCAGTATTTCATTGAATGGATATAGATAGAACTCCTCTTTTAGAGATGAGGAGCACTGAAAAAAACTGGATTAATGATTTCTATGGAATTCTGTGTGAAAGCACTTGCCAATCTCAAAAGTTTGTTCCAAGATTCCCAGGTTCCAGGAGGTTTCTCAGCAGAAGCTGAAGTCCCACCACCTCCCTGGATGCTGGGGTAAATAACAGCATTAAGTTATTTCTAGGTGGACTGTACTTATGACACTTCCTGGATTTTATTCTACTTTCTTTTCACTGTGAAGGAGCTTCCCAGGTTAAAAATGTTTCTCCTAATTAAAACACAACCTGCAGGAAAGCTCCCAAGCAGCCCTACTGAGTATTTAGGATGCCACCACCCCATTACAATTCCTGGAACTGGGTGTTTGAAGAACCTGGAATTTGGCTGTATTTAACACACATTTTAGGGCAGAGGAACAAAACAAGAACTGATCCTTGGGTGGGCACGCTCAGGTGCAGCAGAACAGTTTGGAAGCACCAGCCCCAAGGAAATCCTGGGAATCCACACCTCCAAAAGGGAGCTGAGGAGCACAAGGCCTGGCACAAGGGAGGAAAAGCAGCACACTCCTCCTGAGAGCTGCACACTCTGCCCAGGGCATCTGCAATCCCAACTCTTTGGCACTCCTGGGAAAGGATTTCTTGGCTTTTTGCCCCTTTTTACCTTCGGATGTTTTCCAGGCCTTCCAGAGATCCTCCACACTGATGAGCTTGTCCTCTCCATGGAAAGTGCTGTGCTTGACTGCTGGGTCATGGTAATTCAAGTCTTCCCTCAAGAACTAGGAGAGGAATTAACAGCAGGATTAAGCTTTGCTTCATCTTATAGGGAGATGAGGAGCATAAAGGAAATTTCTGGATAGTACTAATTGTGATGGGAAAGTTATAATAAATCTGAATTAGAAAAACATGATGGATATATTAGATATATAAGATATACACATCTATCTTTTAAACAGATATAAGTATATTCCCTGCTGTACCCCTGAATATCTCTGTTCCTGGAAAGACCAGCCAGGAAATATTCAGTAAATAAATACGTTAAATTAATTTATAATGGAGTATGGATAATTAATTAGAATGTTTGGTCTTGGGATTCCAGACTTTTCTTTGAATTACAGTAACCCCAAAAATTCACCTAAGTGGCACAATGGAAACAGCTTTATGTCAATTGAGTAAGAACCCAAAAAATATTACTGGATTTGATCTACACCTTCAAATCCCAGCTGGAACAAAAGCCACAGGCAGGAGGGGAGGCAGTTCCACTGCAAAATACAGATAAATCTATGTACCCCAGCTCAGTGGGGGCCCAGAGCAGCTGGGGCTGCCCTGGATCCCTGGCAGTGCCCAAGGCCAGGCTGGGCACTGGGGCTGGAGCAGCCTGGCACAGTGGGAGCTGTCCCTGCCCTGGCAGGGCTGGCACTGGGTGGGATTTGGGGTCCATCCCAACCCAAACCAGGCTGTGAAATCCACCAGAGAACCACTCACATCCCAGAGCCCAACAGGCGGAACCAAGTTCAAGGATAATTCCACATTCCCACCCCCTAGGACAGGATCCCCACACAGGCAGCTCCATCCCTGGGCTCTCCACGTGCAACAGGCTGATCCCACACCCAAAAAACAGCCTGAGGTCTGGAGATGGTGCCTGAGCATCACACAGGGCTCGGACAAGAATGCGGGGAATGTGGAAAACAAGAATGCGGGGAAATGGGGAAAAAGGAGAATGTGGGGAATGTGGAAAATGGGAGAGTGTGGGGAATGGGGAGAATGTGGGGAATGTGGAAAACTGGAGAATTTGGGGAAAAGGGAAAAATGTGGGGAATGTGGAAAATGGGAGAATGTGGGGAATATGGAAAATGGGAGAATGTGGGGAAATGGGGAAAAGGGGAGAATGTGGAAAACAGGAGAATGTGGGGAATGGAGAGAATGTGGGGAAATGTGGAAAAGGGGAGAATGTGGGGAATGGGAGAATTTGGGAAACATGGAACACTGGAGAAGATGGGAAAATGTGGAAAAGGGAGCATTTGGGGAAATGTGGAAATGGGGAGAATGGGAGGAAATGTGGAAAATGGGAGAATTTGGGGAATGTGGGAAATGGAAAAATGTGGGGAATGTGGAAAACATTTGAGAATTTGGGGAATGTGGAAAACATGACAATGTGGGAAATGTGAGCATTTGGGAAATGTGGAAAATGGAGGAATTGGGAAATGTGGGAAATGGGAAAAGGGGAGAATGTGGTAAACATGGCTGCAGCAGGGGCCGAGGCTGGGGCTCCAGCTGTGCCAAGGCCTGGCCCAGGGGCGCTGTCCCCGTGCCCCCGAACGTGGCAATGTCACCCATGTCACCAGCCCTGCTCCTGCTCCAGCTCCAGCTCCGGCTGCAGCACGGTCAGCTGCTGCTCTGTATATTTAGCTCGGGAGCACAGAAGGGAAAGGTGATCCCTCAGCTTCCCCCGGGCTCCAAAACAAACCCAAGGACTCGCTGGAGGGGACGGAGCTGGGCTGGGATGTCCCCATAAACGAGCAGGGACAGGATGCAGGATGGGGCTGGGGCAGCTGGGCTGAGCCCACCAAAGCCTCCTTCAAGCACATTTTCCACCAGTACCTTCTGGGGAAAAGACAAAATCCTGGAGTCCCAGACTGGTTTGGGTTGGGAAGGACCTTAAAGTTTACCCAGTTCCTCCCCTGGCATGGACAGGGGCACCTTCCACCATCCCAGATATTCCAAACCCCAGGCACAAGAACCACTGTGCAGAGCACTGACCTACTTGCAAACCACTGAAAAGCAGCACGTTAAAGATCCCAGTGATCCCAGGCCTGGAGACACCCAAAGCTCTGAGCCCTGGACCAGAGCATTGCCACGGTCCCACCCAGACCACATCCAAGATCCCACCCAGAGCACCCCAGCCTCAGCCAGGCTGTGAATCCACAAGGAAACCGAGTCAAACCCGAGTCTCCCCACCAAGCTCAGGGAAAGACAAACCCTGGTCAAACCAGCCAAAAGCACCAGGACCAGAAGCACTGCTACAAACCCCAGGAGGAGCTGGGATCACAGTGGGAAGACTCAGCCTGGGAATGCTGCTCTTGGTACTCTGAGGCCTCCAACAGCAGGAGGACCTGGAGCTGCTGGAGCGAGCCCAGAGGAGCCATGGAGCTGCTCCAGGGCTGGAGCCCCTCTGGAGCCAGGCTGGGAGAGCTGGGGATGCTCACCTGGAGAGGAGAAGCTCCAGGGAGAGCCCAGAGCCCTGGGCAGGGCCTGAAGGGGCTCCAGGAGAGCTGCAGAGGGACTGGGGACAAACTTGCTGGCTGAAGACACACTCAGAAATGAGCAGATCCACAAAATGGGATTTTCTGGAGGGTTTTTTTCCCCCATAGAATCACAAAATGTGATTCTAAGTTGGGAGGGACCCAACAGGATCATCAAGTCCCAGTCCTGGCTCTTCACAGCCCCAACAATCCCACCTTGTGCCTGAGAGCGTTGTCCAACCTCTCCTTGAACTCCGTTCTGTGGATTTTTTATCTGCAGAAACTCCAGCTACTGAAGTGATTTGTCAAAGCTTCCCATCCCTCCCACATCCCTGGATGTGTGCCAGCCTCCCTCCCCAGCACCAGCTCCCGCTGTGCCCAGCCAGGGGCCAGACCGGCCACGTGCCACGGGCGCACCGTGCGCCCAGCTCCACCCAAGGGACAGAAAACTCCTGTCCCCAAGGCTTCCCCACCCCCTGAGCCCAGGCAGCAGCGGGATCTGGCTCTGGGAGGAGCCACAGAAAGGCTGAGCAGCAACACAAACCTTGTTTCCTGAGGAAACCAGGCTGGCAGCATCCCAGAGCCCTGGCAGCGGGCACCCGCATCCCAAAGAGCCAGAGCTGCCTTTGCTGTGAGCGTGGAGACAGGAATAGATCCCTAATTAGAAGATTTCCCCATGAGGGACAGTTCTTTCACTTTAATCGAGGCCACTGATGTCATCTGAAAGTTCATTGAAGATTCACTTCCCAGCAGGAAAACTGCAAGGAGGATGCATGGACAGCGTGAAGCTGTGGGACAAAACTCCACCCATAATTTATTTTAAAAATACCTGTGTTGTATGTGTGCCCCCTTCTGCCCAGGCAGGGGTTTCAGTCCACACCAAACACTCCCATCACTTACCCCCAAAGGGCAGGGCCAAATTAATAAATGAAAATATAAAGTTCTCAACCTAGCAGGAAAATGGAAGAGTTCCAATCCAGGCTGGACCAGGCTTAGAGCAGCTTGGGATAATGGAAGGTGTCCCTGCCCATGGCAGGTGGTGGAACTGGATGAGGTTTAAAGTCCCTCCCAACCCAGACCATCCTGGAAGCCCATGAACCCCGTAAAAGGTTTAAATTTGAGCCTCCTGCATTCTTCCCAATAATCCCCCAGCAGCTGTCCCCCCACAGCCCGGAGTTAAACCTGACTGCAGGGTCCATGTGGGGGAAGAGTGATAACCTTGACAGGGAGAACACAGCAGGAGCCAGCTCAGAGAGGGAAATTCCTGCAATACCTCACCGAGTGGCTCCAGAGCTTATTGACAGGTGAACTTAATGCAACTTCAATAAAAGCTTAGCAGAGGTAAAGCAGCAACTGCATGGATGGAATCCAGGCACAGGGAATCACTGAGGTTGGAAAAGACTTCCAAAATCATGGAGTCCAACTGTAAATGCAACAACCTGAGCCCTCTGGCTCGGGGCAATCCCAGCACAGCCTGGGGACAATGGACTGGGAGCAGCCCTGGGGACAAGGAGCTGGGATTGCTGGGAGAAGCTCCACAGGCCCTGAAATCCCTGTGCCCTGGGCTGGTGCCACAGTGTGGGCAGCAGGAGAGGGACTGGGATTGTGCCCCTGTGCCCCACTCAGGCTGGACAGCCCTTTCCAGGAGGAATTGTCCCTATGTCCAACCTGAACTTGCCCTGGCCCAGCCTGAGGCCGTTCCCTCTGCTCCTGTCCCTGTTCCCTGGAGCAGAGCCCGACCCCCCCGGCTGTCCCCTCCTGCCAGGGACTTGTGCAGAGCCACAAGGGCCCCTGAGCCTCCTTTGCTCCAGCCTCAGCCTCTCCTGGTGCCCCAGAGCCTTTTCCAGGCCTGCTGCCCTGCCAGAAGCAGAGCAGAGGTGCTGGGAGCAGGAGCAGCCCCGGCAGGGCTCAGCACTCTCAGACCCAGCTCAGAGGGGTCTGGGGAGTGGCACTAAGAGCACCAAGGCAGTGACTCTGGAGCCTCCTGGAAAACCCACTGAATTCCTCCCTCCCTGGCAGTGTCTCTGTGCCAAGGCTCTGAGCACACGTTCCCAGCAGTGTTTGTACCAGGAGCTCCCAGTGCCTCCAGTGGGAGCGGGGGCAAGATTTGCTCAGACATAAAACTGCCAGCTCTGCCCAGCCCTGAGGACACGAGCCTTCTTCCAGATTTAATGCCAGAGAACAGCACACTTGGGCTGAACTGGGCTGCCAGTTCAGCCCAGAGAGGCTGAGCTGCAGCTCCAGCCACCAGGGCAGGGAACTGCCTCCAGGGAAACACCTCAAGTGCTGGAGGAAATGCAACTGGAAGCCTTTCAATTGTTTTCATTACTCAGTCAAGTGGGTTTGAGGCAGAGGGAACAGCCCTGCAAGCTGGCAACAGCCACCCCAAACCAGCAGCTCCGGGCTCCAGGGGCCTGTGCGTGTCCCTGGGGACTGCCACTGCTCCAGAGGGACACTGTGATGGCTGGGCTTGCAAGAGCAGCTGGGGCTGCCCCTGGGTCCCTGGCAGTGCCAAGGCCAGGCTGGACACTGGGCTGGAGCAGCCTGGCACAGGGGAAGGTGTCCCTGCCATGGCACTGGGTGGCACTGGGTGGATTTAAGGTCTCTTTCAATCCAAACCAGTCTGGGATTCTGTCACCTGGGCCTGCAGAGCCACCCGTGAGTGGCAGCAGATCCCTGCACCCACGTGCTTCCTTTCAGCTTCCAACACTCTGCCTTTCCTGTTTAGCTGCCAGTTCTCCCTAGAAGACAAAATTCCTCACCTCCAACGAGCACCCACCACAACTGAGGCAACACTGCAAACAAAGAGCTTTCCCTCTTCCTGCAGACTCTTATTTCCATCAGTCTTGTGTAAATAAAGAACAACAACTTTCCTTCTCTTCAATCCTTTATCAGCTAAAATGTCCAAGGCTGACACAACAAAAAGCTGCTCCTTTTTTTGCACTGAGCACACATGGCTTGAAATCTCTTTAGTTGGCTGCTGGAAGAATGCAGTAAACATATCATGGAATGGTTTGGGTTGGGAGGGACATTAAAGCTCACTTCATTCCATCCCCTGCCACGGGCAGGGCACCTCTTCCACTATCCCAGGCTGCTCCAAGCTTCATCCAACCTGGCCTCGGACACTGCCAGGGATGGAACAGCCACAGCTGCTCTGACAACAATGAAGGGACTCCAAACCCCCAGCAGGGAGGAGAAGCCCCAGCCAGCACTGGTGACAGTGCTGAGACACCCCTTGGACCATCTCAAGGTGACACGTGGCTTCCTCTGTGCTGAGGAGGAGGCACCAAGCCCAGGGGCAGCCCTGGCCACAGCAGCCTGACTGTGAGAACAGCCCCAGCACTGGGCTGGGCAAGGCCCTGGTCACACCTTGGGCTTGAAGTTTCTCCGTTCTGTTTTGGTGTGCAGCTTTTAGCTTTATGTTAGGTGTTACTGGGATCTTTTCACAGGGTGGGGAAGACAAAAGTATCCCATTCTAGCTGGAGACTCAAGGACAATCTCTTCCAACTTCAGGCCCAAAGCACAAACAACGTGAAAAGAGGAGGGTGGGCAAGCGAGCAAGGAGGATGAAACTTCATCATTTGAAGCTATTAATTGGACAGTTAACTGTATGCAAATGGACTAAAACTTATAAAAATGGGAGATCTCATGACCAAGCCCTGTTTGCCTCCATCTCTGCCATCCGGGCAGAGCCACGACTGTGGCTGCGGTCCTGCCAGGGCGTGACCTTTGAAGGCCCTCCAATAAATACCCTCTTCACTCTCCTGGCTCCATGCAGCCCCACGGGGCGCAGCCCGGCCGCTGTGACTGACCTCGTCGCTCTCCTCCACGTCCACATTGCCATTGGCGTCGTCGTCCATCTGCTTGTGGATGTTGCGCACGGCCTCGAAGCTCAGCTGCTCGTCCTCGTCGTGGCACAGGGCCTTGTCGATGCGGCAGAACTCTGCAAGGGCACAGGGCACCACGTCAGGCAGCAGCCCTGAGCCCCTCAGGCAGCAGCACCAGCCCCCGGCGTGGCCCGGCAGTGCCCGGGCTGCCATGGTGGGCACAGCCCACGGAGCCGGGCAGGGCAGGGCAGGGTGTCCCTCCCAGCTCAGCCCTCCACACTGCCATGGGGCAGCTCTCCCAGCAGGGCAGGGTGCAGTCCCAGCCCAGCCCTCCACACTGCCATGGGGCAGCTCTCCCAGCAGGGCAGGGTGCCCCTCTCAGCCCAGCCCTCCACACTGCCATGGGGCAGCTCTCCCAGCAGGGCAGGGTGCCCCTCTCAGCCCAGCCCTCCACACTGCCATGGGGCAGCTCTCCCAGCAGGGCAGGGTGCCCCTCTCAGCCCAGCCCTCCACACTGCCATGGGGCAGCTCTCCCAGCAGGGCAGGGTGCAGTCCCAGCCCCCCACACTGCCGTGGGACAGCTCTCCCAGCAGGGCAGGGTGCAGTCCCAGCCCTCCACACTGCCATGGGGCAGCTCTCCCAGCAGGGCAGGGTGCCCCTCTCAGCCCAGCCCTCCACACTGCCATGGGGCAGCTCTCCCAGCAGGGCAGGGTGCAGTCCCAGCCCCCCACACTGCCGTGGGACAGCTCTCCCAGCAGGGCAGGGTGCAGTCCCAGCCCTCCACACTGCCGTGGGACAGCTCTCCCAGCAGGGCAGGGTGCAGTCCCAGCCCTCCACACTGCCATGGGGCAGCTCTCCCAGCAGGGCAGGGTGCAGTCCCAGCCCTCCACACTGCCATGGGGCAGCTCTCCCAGCAGGGCAGGGTGCAGTCCCAGCCCTCCACACTGCCATGGGGCAGCTCTCCCAGCAGGGGCTGGCTCCTGCCCACAGCCCCAGCTCCACGTCTCCCTTGGAGGCTGTTGGTGTTGGCACCACGTGCAGCCGGGGCGTTTGGGGAGGAAGAGCTGTGTGTTTATAAAACATGGCAATTAAAACCCTTCCCTCTTCCTGATTATGGAACAGGCTCTTCTGGCTGCTTTTCACATCATTTTGTACTTTCTAAGACTAACACTTTACATTTTGCTGCGTGCCTGAGTCCATGCAAGCACCAAATAGGGCTGATCCAGCTCTTCCATGGCACTGCCAGGTGGTGACACGAGACTCAGGGATGGGGAATCCAGGGATCTGGGCAGGCTGGAGAGCTGGGACCATGCCAAGGCCATGGAGCTCAGCAGGACCAAGTGCAAGGTGCTGCAGGGGCTGGGGGTGTTCACCTGCAGAAGAGATACCTGAGAGCCCCTTCCAGGGCCTAAAGGGGTGGCAGGAGAGGGGCTGGGGACAAGGGGATGGCTTCCCACTGACAAGATGGCCTGGACAAAGATGCAGGCTCCTGCAGAGGCAGGGCTGGTGTCCTGCTGCTCCCCAAACCTCGGGGAGTTTACTCCATGCTAACTCATGTCTGTCCATGTGGCCAGGGGAGTCCAGCAGCACTGGGAACTGGGGTCCAAACCAGTGAGTGAACTGGGAACCCTCCCCAGGGCTGTCCACTTCCCCAGGGCTCTCCTGAAGGGACACCCGGAACCACACGGACCTCAGAAGAGCACTGGATGCCCTGAGGCTGGCTTGGAGAGATTTGGGGCTCCTCTCCTACCCTGCCGGACCTCAGAAGAGCACTGGATGCCCCGAGGCTGGCTTGGGGAGATTTGGGGCTCCTCTCCTACCCTGCCGGACCTCAGAAGAGCACTGGATGCCCCGAGGCTGGCTTGGGGAGATTTGGGGTTCCTCTCCTACCCTGCCGGACCTCAGAAGAGCACTGGATGCCCCGAGGCTGGCTTGGGGAGATTTGGGGCTCCTCTCCTACCCTGCCAGAGCTCTCTCGTGGCTCAGAACTTTGGCTGGGCCTTTCTGTGCTGGCTGCTCCCGCTATCTCCGAGGCAGCGAGCAGGGACACGAGATGGTCTCTGTGTTTATGCTGCCCTTGGACACGACTCCAGAAGGAAAAATGAAGCCAGGCTAAACGATATCTCCCAAAATATTACATGGTTATCTTGTTCCGAGCCTGTGCTTGTTGTTGCAGGGGAGAACATGGCAACGCTGTAGCAAAGTTTGGATTATAGGAAGGGAAGGTCGTGTTATTGTAAAAATGGGTTTATTCAGATTAACCCCCTCCCGACCACGCAACTCCTGAGCCCTGGCTCAGGTCTGTCCAAGGGGTTCAACCAGGGAAAGAGACCTGAAGGGATGCAGGATTGGAGGAGTCAAGGATTGAGGGGCTCCTGCCCAGATTTCCTACCACCCCAAGGACAACCCCTGGGTATTTGCAGCACAAATGCCAGGAATGAAGATCGACTGAGAGCAGCAGCAAGAGCAATAAAACAAGGCTTTCAAGAGCTGCCAGGTGCTGATAATCAGCTACACCATCAACAGCAATCAAACCAAACCCGGGAGGAATGCGGCGCTTTCATCAAGACCAAAAGGAGCCTGAATACGGGGCACAGTGATTTAATCAGCAGAGAACCCTGAAGTGGTAACAGAACGATCCCAACATTTCAGCAGCCACTATGGGCTGCTCATTCCCCTGCCTGTTATCTCCCCGGGCAGGAATACCCAAATGAAGGAACAAAGACCAGCACCAACCACTTTGCCTAAGACTGATGGAAGATTAAGCCTAAAGATCCTATCACGGAATCGTCCTTTGTGTGGGAAGGGACCTTAAAGCTCATCCACACCTTCCACTGTCCCAGGCTGCTCCAAGCAGCTTTGCAATACTGCAACCAGGCTATTCCAACACACCTTCAGCGAACAAAAGCCTCAAAATGACTGCGAAATTGGCTTTGTTTAAGTAGAACAGCCACGAACAGAACGTCCAGCCCTGACTTTTGGCCCAGCAGCCTCCCCAGGAGACACCTGCTGCCTGGTGCTCCCAGGGCTGTGGCTCCTGGAGCACCACATCACCGCATCACCTCCACTCGCACCCCGCCCTCTGAGTCACCGGGAACCTTGTGTCTCCATCCCGCTGCTCGGCGGCTGCAGCCCTGCTCTTTATCTCCCACCATCGGCTCACAGCCTGCCTGTGCCCCGCCGAGCAGAACAAAGAGTCCCTTGTCCCTCCCCAGGGGTGCCTTTGATGGGCCATTAACCGGGGCACATCAACACGGGCCGGCCTCACATTCCTGCTGCTCCTTCCATCCCTCCTGCTGGCCCTCCCATCCCTCCTGCTGCTCCTTCCATTCCCCCTGTCCCACTTCCATCCCTGCTGCTGCCCCTTCCATCCCTCCTGCTCCTCACATCCCTCTTGCCGGCTTTACATCCCTCCCGCTGGCCCTTCCACCCCTTCCATTCCCCCTGACCCTCTTCCATCCCTCCTGCCGGCCTTACATCCCTCCCGCTGGTCCTTCCACCCCTTCCATTCCCCCTGCCACTCTTCCATTCCTCCTGCTGGCCCTCCCATCCCTCCTGCTGCCCCTTCCATTCCCCCTGCTCCCCCTTCCATCCCTCCCGCTGGTCCTTCCATGGTCCTTCCACCCCTTCCATTCCCCCTGCTCCCCTTCCATCCCTCCTGCTGGCCCTTCTATTCCTCCTGCTGGCCCTTCCATCCTTCCTGCCCCTTCCACTCCTGCCCCTTCCATTCCCAATCCCCTTTCCATTTCCCCTGCTCCCCCTCCATCCCTCCTGCCCCTTCCATCCCTCCTACCCCTTGGGGCTCTCTGTCCCCACCAAAGGCACTCTGCAGCCTCTGCTCGGGGCTCCTGCTGCCACCCCAAAGGTGCCCCCACCCAGATCATCAAAGGACCCTGAGGCTGAAGTGCTGGAATTTCACTGAGCTGGAATTTCACTGAGCCCTGGAGCTTGGAAAAGCCCTTGGAGACCTCGAGTCCAGGTGTCCCCCAGCACTGCCAAGGCCACCACTGACCGTGTCCCCAAGTGCCACACCAGTGAAATCCAGCCAGGGATGTGACTGCACCTGTGCCAGGGCTGGACAACATCTCCCGTTAAGGAATTCCTCCCAATATCCAACCTGAACCTCCCCGGTGCAATTTGAAGCCATTTTCACCTACCACGGAAAGCATTTTGGGGTGGTTTTGTAACAGATGACAAAGATGTGTCTTATGGTGGTCCTGGCTGGCACAAGTCACCCAGAGAAGCTGAGGAGGCTCCAGCCATGGGACCACCCAAAACTCAAGAGGACATGGCCCTGGACCAGCAACTCTGGGCAGGGCTGGAGAGGACGACCTCCAGAGCTCCCCTGGAACATCACTTCATTCCAGACCTTTCCTTTCTCATGGGAGAGTCTCTCTAACGAGGATCTTGTTTGTTTAATTTCCCTCGATTTCCTTCTGCGAGGTCCCATTATCTCCAATAATGCCCCAAGCCCCCGCAGCTCCCAGCTCTGCAGCAGCAGCCCTGGGGACAGCACCGAACAGCAGCTTAATTATTACAATTGTCATTTACATAACTGGCTTTTATAAACACCGGGAGGGCAGCCAAGGAAAAAAGCCCTATATTTGGGGAAAAAGAACTGTTTACATATTTCACCCGTGTAAACAAGGGCTCGGATGAACTTCCGTGCTCAGGGTTCCTCCCCTGGAACTCTGGGTTTCAACTCAAAAATGCCAAGGACAACTTGAGGAATTTTAACGAAGGCACTAAGCTGTGAGGGGTGTATCCAGAGATTGCCATTCCCTCCGGAGGGGTAAGGAATAGCAAAGGAACCCTGGAAACCCTGACATCTTGCACTGCTGCAGAGCAGCAGCACAGAGAGCAAGGCTAAAAGGGCACAGTAATAATCCTGAGTTTGCAGCTCCGATTCCCAAACATCAGAGCCTGATGGAGCTATGAGAGCATCCAGCGATTCCCAGTGTCAGGGAAGAACTCTGAGGGGTTTTATACTTCCAGCTGACACTGTACAGCTTGTTTACTAGAGAGAACTGTCAGACTCCAGGTCTAACGCACCACACTCAGCCACAAACACATGGGAAATTCACATAGAAATCCCTTTTGTCAAAAAAAAAAAAAAAAAGGGATTTATCAAACAGAATCAGGACTCTAGCACATGCTTGTTCTCCTGTTCCTTCTGACCTACTTTCCCTGGCAGACTCCTTCCCTGGGAGGTGCAGAGCCAGGGCACCAAGTCTTGCCCTGGGCAGGCAGCAACCCAGAGAGCAGGGCTGGATGGGATCTTGGCCATGAGGAATTGTTCCCTGGCAGGGTGGGCAGGGCTGGCACAGGGTGCCCAGAGCAGCTGGGGCTGCCCCTGGATCCCTGGCAGTGCCCAAGGCCAGGCTGGGCACTGGGGCTGGGAGCCATGGAAGGTGTCCCTGCCCTGGCAGGGTGGCACTGGGTGGGATTTAAGGTCCCTACCAACCCACATCAGTCTGTGATTCCATGACAACACAGACCTCATCCATGTCCCACCTCCCTTCTAGTGTGGAAACTCCTAGAGTGAGTCTCCCAGCAGTTTTGGGATGTGGGACCTGGCAGCTGCAGGGAGTTTGCTCAGAGCACACCAAGGAGAGCCTTCAAGTATCTGCTGAACAGGGAATTATCCCCATGCTCTTGCTCCTGGGCTCCCATCACCCTTGGGACAGCAGGGTCTGGAGCAGCTCAGCAGGGACTCACTGCACTCAGCCAGCTTTCCACCCCATGGAATCCCACACTGGCTGGGGTTGGGAGGGCCCTTAAAGCCCATCCCGTGCCACCCCAGCCAGTCCCAGCTTGCTCCAACCCTTCAGTGACTGTGGAAGTTTTAGCAGGAGCTCAAGGAGACTTTTTTCCTCTAAGGGAGCTCCTTGCACAATGCAAAAAAACAAATTCTTGTACCCAAGTCAGATTAAACAGTCTAGAAAAAATGTAAATCCAAGCAGAGGTTGGACTGTTTGATCTCCGAGAGACTTTCAAAGAAGTACCAACACCCTCGGGTCTCTGCTGGAAGGACCAGCCCTGAACGTTCACAAACCATTTAATAACAGTGCCCAGGGAAACAGGCTGTAGCCAGCTCCTGGGGCCAGAGCTGTCTCTGCTCTGGGAGTGCCCCCTGTCTCAGGATCAGCACAACAAAGCCACACAGGGTCACGCTGATGCAGGAGGAAGCCCTGTGTGATCCACGGCTGAACACAGCCACAGGAAGGAATTAAGCAGCAAAGGGAGGTTATTGTACAGTCATGAACTTACACTCAATTAAAACCTTCAAATTCCTTCCCCAAATGGGCTCCTCTCCTTGGCACGCGCTCAGCATTTATTTACTACCATCAATTCTCTCACCACTGAGTGCAATCAGCCCTTTTCATCCTCTCCATGCACCAATTTACTGATTTAATGTCAGCCCATTGCTTCCAAACATCCTCCCCCTTCCCTTCCCTGCAGCAGCACAGCCCTTTCATCCCTGGCTTCCACCCAGTGCCCCCACCAGAACTTTGTCACCCCACTTTTCATCAAGTGCTTCACTCTTTCCACCCCATTAAAACAACACACACCCCCAAATCACACACAACCCCAAAAGACAAGGCTGGTGTTTGTTGGAGTGGGAACACATGCCCCCATCTCCATCCCCACCATCTGCCTGTCCTGGCAGTGCCCACCCCTCCTGCTGCCCATGCTGTCCCAACACACGATCCCCTCTAGCTGGGAACACCCCCACCGTGTCCCGCAGAGTTTTTGGGAATGACTCCACCCTCGCTGTGGCTCCCAAACCTCCCCAGAGCAGATCTGGGCACCCCGGCCTGGGTGCTCCCCTCCAAGTGCCAACTTCACCCATTTCCTTCCGCAGGGATGGATCTCTGTGTGCTTTCCTCAGCCCAAGGCCTGGGGAACATTTCTCCTGGGCTGAACAAATAAGATAGCAGAGGTTGTTCTGGTACCACCCTGTCAGGCACAGCGGCTCTGCCCACGGGCAGCTCCAAAATACCACGTCAGGGCCTTCTCTGAGGAGCAGCAGAAGCCAAAACATCCCGTGGGCAGGGAAGTTCTAAGGAGCTGAAATAACTGGAGATTGGGTTACTTCATAACCATAAACCATGTAATCTGACTGCTGACATATTCCTACCCCACAGTGGAACAAAACTGAATCATCTGAACTGCAGCCACAGCCAGGGCCATCCAAAACTGATGGGAGAGGGACTTTTAACACAGGCAGACACTGAGAGGACATGAGAAATGGTTTTAAACTAAGAGAGGTGAATTAGATTGGAGACTAGGGGAAATTTCTCCCTGTGAGGGTGGTGAGGCCTTGGCCCAGAGAAGCTGTGGCTGCCCCTGGATCCCTGGAAGTGCCCAAGGATGGGATTTGGACCAGCCTGGGATAGTGGAAGGTGTCCTGCCCATGGCAGGGGGTGACCAGATCAGCTTTGTGGTTCCTTCCAGCTCAAACCACTGTAGGATTCTGTGATTCCATGCGTTGGGAATGCTCTGCAAAGCCCTGGCAGTGCTGTGCACCAGAGGAATCCACGGGACTGGACAATCCTGTGGCACCTGCTCCAGTTCTCAGGGACCCAGGATCAACATTCCTGCTCTGCAAAGGGATAGGATTATCCCATGGCCCACACCAGCTCTCCAGTGATTTTCAGAATCCCAAAATGGTTTGTGTTGGGAAGAACCTCAAAGATCATCGAGTCTCACTCCCTGCCATGTCAGGGACACCTTCCACTGTCCCAGGCTGCTCCAAGCCCCATCCAAGGTGGCCTTGGACACTTCCAGGGATCCAGGAGCAACCAGAGCTTCTGTTCAGCGTACTCTGAAAGACTCCCAGTGAGGGGTGGGAAGGAATCCAAGTCCCCCTGAGCCCCCGTGCCAGCCGTGAGTCACCGCTCCAGGCAGCCCCAGCCCACGGCACCGAGTGCTGGCTGCTGCACACTGGGATCCAAAGCCATAATCATGGAGTGAAAGAGAAATCTGAAAGCCAGGAAACCACATAATGGATGAGTGAGTCATCCCTGCCTGAAAAATTGAAGATGCCAAAGAAATCTTAGAAGTCAAAGAAAAGCCCACACCATTGCTGCTGTTCCATCCTGCCACCCCTGAGCCAGCAGATCCATCCCTGCAGCACTGCCTGTCCAAAGCCAGCATTCCCAGGGCCAGCTCTGGGCAAAGAACACCTGCAGCAGGAAAGAGCTCGAGATACAGAAGCAAAAATTTTGGTAGCTTTGACAAGGCAACGGAAGTACAGAACTCCTGTCTTGCAGTCAGAATTTATTGAGAAATCGTAGAATGGCAGAAAGGCTCATGTTGGGAGGGACCTCACAGCCCAGCCAGTGCCAGCCCTGCCATGGACAGGGACACCTCCCACTGTGCCAGGCTGCTCCAGCCCCATCCCAGCTAGTCTTAGCACTGGCAGCCATTCCCTGGGTGCTGTCCCTGCAGGCCTTGTCCCCAGTCCCTCTGCAGCTCTCCTGGAGCCCCTTCAGGCCCTGCCAGGGGCTCTGAGCTCTGCCTGGAGCTTCTCCTCTCCAGGTGAGCCCCCCCAGCTCTCCCAGCCTGGCTCCAGCCTCTCCACGGCCTCCTCTGGACTTGTTCCCACAACTCCATGTCCATTCCAAGCTGGAGGCCCAGGATGGAGAGCTCAGAGCTGACCCAAAATCCAGGCTCACAGCCCAGCTCAGTCTCACTTCACAGCCTCACGGGATGGCTGAGGGAGCCCAGGGCCCCAGGAGCAATGTGGACCTTCAGAAGGGCTCTTCCCTGCATTTCCTGGCCTCTTCCTCCTCCTCCCCAGCAGCCCAGGACTGCCCTGCTCCCTTCCCAGACTTTCTGCATAATTACTCCAAGGGAAGCAGCACCATTGCCATGCTGCCGTACAAGGACAACTTCTCCCAATTCCAGCCTTATTTATCCCTCATGTGTCTCACCAAGAACTGATGATTCCCATGTTCACAGGAGCCCTGCAGAGCAGGAAACAGGGTGACAACAGCCCCTGCTTGGCCATGGCACACGCTGCACAATCTGCTTTTGCTCCAGCCAGAAGGGATGAGCTGCTCCCAAACCACCCACGCTGCTGCAGCCAGCTCGTGCCTTTCCCAGCTAAGTCCTTCCCTTCCACTGAAGGACAGCACTCCAAGACCTGTCCCTAGATTCCATCAGCTGATCCCACAGGAAATCCCTAACCCTAACCTCAATTATCCAACCTCACCAACAGCCTGCAGCCATCACCTTGACTTCTCTGGGAATAAAAACCCATCCCAGTGATCCCGCTACCCTCTAATTCCCCCCAAACTCAAGCAAAGCCACTCTCCTGCATAATTCCCTTCACACAAGGATCAGGACAGCAGCAAAGGGGGACCCAAGGCAGATGTGGATCCTGGCACACGGAGGAGAAGAAAGCCAAACGCATGGGAAGAAGGGAGAAAAGAGCTTGTGAATAACACAAGTCCACAAAAAAGCCAAGTTCTGTTATTCTTGGTGCTCACAGACCTGTTTGGTTCCAGGCACAAACGGCCACAGTGGGAATCCCAGAAGAACAACAAGATCACTGCCTGTGCAGTGCCTCTGCAGTGGAATGCCACCAGATCCCACGTGGGACACGGTCAGTGACATGGCAGGACAAGGGGTTAAACGGGGAAGAAAGTGACATCTCTTTGCAGGACAGGCTGCAGGAGAGCAGTCACACCGCTCTCAAGGGGTAATCCTGACCTCCACTCACGCCTGGGGAGGAGCAAGACTCTTCCCAGAAAACCCCACACATCTTTTTTCCACTAAATGTCACTACAAAAAATCACCCCAAGCCCCAGGTACTTCCTTTCCCTGTGCCCAGTTACTGCCAGGAGACACCACACAGTACACAGGGTGGCAGAGTGTGAAAAACAGCAATTTAGGGGCAGCACCAGCAGCACAAATGAAAATAAATCCCTGTTCTAGCAGGCAAAGGTCATTCACATTAGGCAAAGATCATTTCCACATTAGGAAAACAGCAGTTTGAAAGTCTTTTCCCTTCCTTGCCAGCCACACGTGAGCACTTGGGGTTACATCAGGGCCTGGAGAATGAGAGAATCCCAGAATACCCTGAGCTGAAGGGACCCATGGGATCCCCCAGTGCCACCCCTGCCCTGCCCAGAGCCCCCAGCCCCAGCCTGGGCACCCCTGGCAGTGCTGGCCAAAGGCTCCTGGAGCTCTGGCAGCCTCGGGGCCGTGCCCATTCCCTGGGCAGCCTGGGCAGTGCCAGCAGCCTCTGGGGAAGAGCCTTTCCCTGCCCTGCAGCCTGGCCTGGCCTAGCCTCAGGTGCTCCCTCAGGTAGAAAAAATCCTCCATGGATAGGATGGGCAAACAGCAATGATCCCAAACCTACAAGGCAGGTGCTCCTGAATTCTAAACCTCCTGCCCCAAAGTGAAACTGCTGGTTTTCAATCCAGTGGGGAAATGAGAAGCCCCCCCAGCTCTGAGTGGCACCGTGCCAGCAGTGAATGAGCCCTGCCTGCCTGGAGCTGCCTCACTGAAAAGGTTGTTACTAAAAAAACAATTTAAAAAGAAAGTCTTGAAATGAGTCACTGTGGAACCAAGATTAAATTGTGAATTTTATGCTTTGCTACACTGGAAGATGGAAATGCTACTTTCGGAGGAGGCAATGGGGAGATTCAACCCTCAGATAAAAAACACCTCTCCTAAAGTGGCTGTTTTCTGAGGGCGATCAGGGAAAGAGGAACTTTCTAGAACAGATACAGACCAAGAGCAGCACTGGAACCCTGAGGCTCCTCATCTCAGCAGGGTCCTGGCAGTGCTGGGGCAGCACAAGGTGACACAAAACGCAAAGTGCCACCTCTAGGCCATGAAACCTGGGGGGTGAGAGCAGCAGCTGCCACAACCAGAAGGGAATCCCCAAAACCAGAAGGGAATCCCAAAATCCCTGAGGCTGGCAGAGCCGTGCCAGCCCAGGCAGTGCCAGCTGTGCCCCATGGCCACCTTGTCCCCAGCCCAGAGCACTCAGTGCCACCTGCAGGGGACACCTGCAGGGATGGGCACTGCCAAGCTCCCTGGGCAGCCCCTGCCAAGGCCTGAGCACCCTTTCCATGGGCAAATTCCTGCTGCTGGCCCAGCTGAGCCTGCCCTGGCCCAGCCTGAGGCCGTTCCCTCTTGTGCTGTCAAGGGGGACAGAGAGAAGGAAGGGGAGAACGGAAGGAGGGAATGCTTTCCAGAGATGACAAGTGGCGATTCCAGCAGCTCCTGAAACCTCACCCTTGGTCTGAAAAATCCACATGGAGAGGCAGCTCCCACACCTGGCTTCCCTGAGGACCAGGAGACACACTTGTGCTTTAGGAACAGCAGGGATTTCAGAGCGATCCCAAACCTCAGATGCTCAGATGCTCTTTCCCTGAACATAGATTTTGCAAAATCCTCCAGGTCCTTTGCAGCAATAAAGAGGCTTCAAAAGACAAGCTGGGAACTCCTTGGACAACATACTCTTCATCCTCAGCACACAGGGAAGAGCTCTGATGCAACCCCTGTTGCAGTTCAGCACTTTAAACTGATGTTGTGTAAGCAAAAACCCAAGGAAGGAAACCCCCCAAACCTTCCCTGAGCCCAGCTCCAGTGCCACCCCACAGATGCTGGGCAGGGAATGGCACAGGCCAGGCCGGTGTGAGGGATAAGGAAACACCCTCAGAGTTTCAGTGAGGGGATAAATCACCGGGCAGGGAATGGCACAGGGGATAAATCACTGGGCAGGGAATGGCACAGGCCAGGCTGGTGTGAGGGGTAAGGAAACACCCTCAGAGTTTCAGTGAGGGGATAAATCACCGGGCAGGGAATGGCACAGGGGATAAATCACTGGGCAGGGAATGGCACAGGCCAGGCCGGTGTGAGGGGTAAGGAAATGCCCCCGGAGTTTCAGTGAGGGGATAAATCACCGGGCAGGGAATGGCACAGGCCGGTGTGAGGGGTAAGGAAACACCCTCAGAGTTTCAGTGAGGGGATAAATCCCTGGGCAGGGAATGGCACAGGCCAGTGTGAGGGGTAAGGAAACACCCTCAGAGTTTCAGTGAGGGGATAAATCCCTGGGCAGGGAATGGCACAGGCCAGTGTGAGGGGTAAGGAAACACCCTCAGAGTTTCAGTGAGGGGATAAATCACTGCGCAGGGAACAGCACAGGCCAGGCCGCTGTGAGGGATAAGGAAACACCCTCAGAGTTTCAGTGAGGGGATAAATCCCTGGGCAGGGAATGGCACAGGCCGGTGTGAGGGGTAAGGAAACACCCTCAGTTTCAGTGAGGGGATAAATCACTGCGCAGGGAACAGCACAGGCCAGGCCGCTGTGAGGGCCCGAGCCGCGCTCCCGGAGCCCCACCGCGGCACAGACAGTGCTCAAAGCAGCACTCCAAGGGCAAACAAATAAATTGCTCAGGCGCCTTCCCCAGCGCCCCATAAATCCTGCAGGCACAGGGGGCAGAAGGTGGGAGCTCTGTGTGCAGGAGCCGTGCCCAGCAGAGCTGCAGGCCTGCTCTGGGACCGGCGCGGCTCTCCCTGCCCTCACAGCCCTGGCCCAGCCTCACAAAGCACAAACCCAGAGCTGAGTGAGCCCAGAGCCATGGACAGGGCTCTGGGATCCCGCTCCTCACTCCCATCCCACAGCTGGGCACACTGCACTGCAATATTCCCCATGGCAGCAGTGCCCTGCAGTAACAGCTCCCTCGGAATTCCCCTCAGCAGAGCACACAGAGCACAGCACACACAGCTCAAACTGCACCAAACTGCACCTGGGAGGGGTTTGGGACCACCCCGGGAACGTGGCGCAGAGTCCGTGGGTGCCATGAACACAGAACGCTTCATTTAGCAGAATTAATTACAGACCAGCACAGCTTCCAGCCAGCTGAGGCTGCCTCGGAGATGTGCTTCAAATCACAGGAAGTGGCCTTGACTTATTTAAAAAGATTCTTGTTCCCAAACACAGTGGGAGGGACCAACACTTTCTGCATGACATCAACTGCCAAACTTGAGAAAGAAAACAGCAGCTTTCCGTGTGAAAATTAAAAATAAAATATTTTCAATATAAAAAAAAAAAAGAGAGACTTAACGAAATTATTCATGAACAGTTTAAAAGTAAAATTCTTAAAATACCTGAACCTGGTCTCTTCTTGAAAGAGACACAGAAATCCATCCAATGTCACTCCTGCCATGGCAGGGACACCTCCCACTGTGCCAGGCTGCTCCAGCCCCAGTGCCCAGACTGGCCTTGGGCACTGCCAGGGATCCAGGGGCAGCCCCAGCTGCTCTGGGCACCCTGTGCCAGCCCTGCCCACCCTGCCAGGGAACAATTCCTCATGGCCAAGATCCCATCCATTGCTGCCCGCTGGCACTGGCAGCCATTCCCTGGGTGCTGTCCCTGCAGCCCTTGTCCCCAGTCCCTCTGCAGCTCTCCTGGAGCCCCTTCAGGCCCTGCCAGGGGCTCTGAGCTCTCCTGGAGCTTCTCCTCTCCAGGTGAGCCCCCCCAGCTCTCCCAGCCTGGCTCCAGAGCTCCTCTGGGCCCTCTCCAGCAGCTCCAGGTCCTTGCTATGCAGGGACCCCCAAAGTGGAGCAGCCCTGCTGTGGGGTCAGCCCAGGGAAAGGGGTTTGGGGCTGAAGCTGCTATTCCTGCTGGAGGAGGGCAGAGCCCATCCCAGCCAATCCCACTCCCATATCACCTGGCTGGAATTTTTATTTGCCCGGAGTTTTGGACACTTCACTTGGAAGGAAAAAAGCATTTGTAAGGAAAAATAAATGTTACTTTTTCATATAAGTCCTCTGTCTTCAGGCTACATCAGCTGATCTGAAAAAAAAATCCCCAAAACCCAAAAAAGGAAGCTGAGTTTCTCTCTGTCAACTCTCCTGACCAGTACCAGCACAGGACACAGCCACTGGCTGTATTGGTGGTATTTCTTTCCCAAGAGCAGAAGTGTCACCTCTGCAGCACTTCCGTGCCCAGCCAGAACACACAGGACTAAGTTTAGCCATCGTCAGGCCACAGATAAATCCCTCCTAACCCCTGTCCACTCCCAGAGCCAAGGAGGCACCAGCAAACCAAACCATCTGCAGAGAGCTCTGCATTCACCCACATCTGACTCTTTAAACTCATTTTTCAGGGCTCTCTCCTTGCAGCTCTTCCAGGAACGGAGGAGCAGCAGCCCTGGGGTCTGAGCAGCAACACTTGGGGATGCTAGCTGCAAAAATGCTGTCAGAGTGTGAAATTCTGGGTTATTTCTGCTGGGCTGTGCTGACTCGGCGTTCAGCACCAGCCACAGCCACGCTGAAGGACTGTGTTTACCAAAGGGATAACTCTGGCTACCAGGGAAGCTCCCTGCCAAATCCTAACACAAACACCCAGGTGACTCAGGAGGACAAGCCCAGACTCCTCTGGATCTTCCTTAATACCTCATTAATTCAGGGAAAAAACACTCCATACCCTCCAGGCAGAAAATATCCTTTCCAGCAGCAGCATAAAGGGGAAAAGGAACCACAAGCTTTCCTCCCTCCTCTGCTGCAAACCAGGAACTTCCCTGCAGCTTCCCTCAAAATTCTTGTCCAAACCAATCACAAGTGGCCCAGGCTGCCAGGGCAGGGATGGAATCACGTCCCTGGAGGGATCTAACAGCGCTGAGGATGTGGCACTTGGGGACATGGCTTAGCTGAACTCTGCAAGGGCTTTCCCAGCCTAAATCATTGCAGGATACTCCCCAGTAAACCCAGCCCTTTCTCACCTTGTGCACCAAAGCCTTCACAAGTATTTCTACCTCCGCACACACAAAGACTCTAGTGAACAATAAAGCCTTTTTCCTCCTCCTTTCTAACACAAATTCCCTTGTTTCTCTAGGACAAAAGGTGCAGGATTCACTCTCAGGGCCAGGGCACGTGTCAGAAGCCCCAGCCTTCCTGGGAATGTGGATGTGCCACCACGCTGCCCCTGGAGAGGGTCTCGAGTCCCCGCTCTGCCAGGTGACTTCTGCACAGCAGTGACACCTCTGCACCTTACTCCTGCCTCAGGAACAGGAAGCCTGGTGCTTCCACATCCCACAGCACCACGAGGTTACACATCCAGAGCCCCTGAGGAACTCCAAGAGTTGGAAGTGGCATTCCCAGACGCTGAAGAAGCCACCTGAGCTTGAACCACAGAGCAAGACGTGGGTTTGGTTGAACAATTCCTGTTCACTCAGGGAACAGCAGCTAAAGTTTCTCCCAACCCCAAAGGAATCATGAGGATGAATCCGTTACACATTGTCAGCGGGAGTAAGGATGAGCTGGGGTGAAATGTCCCCCTCTTCCTACACCTCAGGCAACCTCCACCCCAGCTCCAGTGCTGCTGGCAGGGCACAAGAGCAGCACATCCCAGAGCCCTGTGGGCACAGCAGGCCTGGGCTGATCCTGGCTTTCCTGCTGCTTCTCCCAACAGAGCAGCTTTGTCCTGGATCCTCCTGTGCTCCCAGCCTCACTGCTGGGCTTTGGGGCTCCCTGTGCAGAGCCCAGATGGCTCCTCCAAACCCTGAGTGCTGCCAACACAGCGAAGAGCCAAAGGCACTGCAGAGCTGGCTGGGATGAGCTGGGACAGTGGGACAGCAGGACAGTGGGATAGCAGGAAACCTCCTCCCAGCAAGTCCCAGGACAGGAAAGCATCTCAGCCATTTCACCTTGTTAGGCTGAGCACTGAAAATAGCCCTGGGATGAAAAACAAACCAGCTGGACAAGCGGGAGGCTCTGGCCAGCAGCGAACGGAGCTCTGTCCTGTCCTGAGTTCTGTCCTGTCCCAAGCACTGTCCTATCCTGAGCTGTGTCTGTCCTGTCCCGAGCTCTGTCCTGTCCAAAGCTCTGTCCTGTCCCTTTTCCCGAGCTCTGTCCTGTCCCAAGCTCTGTCCTGTCCCCTGCCCTGAGCTCTGTCCTGTCCCTTTCCCCGAGCTCTGTCCTGTCCAAAGCTCTGTCCTGTCCCTTTTCCCGAGCTCTGTCCTGTCCCAAGCTCTGTCCTGTCCCCTGCCCTGAGCTCTGTCCTGTCCCTTTCCCCGAGCTCTGTCCTGTCCCCTGCCCTGAGCTCTGTCCTGTCCCCTGCCCTGAGCTCTGTCCCCCACCCATAGCTCTGTCCTGCCCAGGGAGCTCCAGAGTGTCCCATGCCACTGGAGCATCGCCCCAGGCCAGCCCTGGGGAAGGGAGGGGTGGCAGGGAGAGCAGTGCCCCATCCAGCACACCTCTGAAGATATCCATCTGCAGGATGGCACAGGAATGCCAGACATTCCCGTTAAGGGACCTGACAAACTCCAAGGGCTGAGCCGCACCCTTTGAAGCATGAAACATTTTTCCTCCTTTCCCAAGAGGAAAAATAAAAAGATGGGAGAAAAAAAATAACCAGCAACCCCACTTATCACACTAACTGCTGTCAGGAAAAACTTCTCTAGGAATCATCCTGCAGTGAGGGAGAACAGCACTGAATGCCCCCAAATATCCCTTTCCACCCTCTTTGTGTTAATGATACAGCAAATGAAATGAACAGGAAAACCTATTTATCTCCAAAACCCAGTGTGCAAATCTCCAGGAAACAGTGTGGTCCCTGAGAAACCTCTGGGAGCAGCAGGAGCAGAGGTCAGGATGGGATGGGACAGCCCCCATCACTGCCCCACCAAGAGATCCCTCTGCCAGGTGTGCTGCCACCACCATTCCCACAAAACCAGCAGCATTCCAGCTTGGCTTCCACACTTGCCAGCTCCACACTTTTGGAGCACGCCCTCTTGCATCCAGAGGCCCTCCAGGACACAGCTTAATTAACTGGCTCTCAGCAGGCCAGGCTGCAGGAGTGCCAGAGGAAGCTGAGGCTGCTCTTCATCCTGCCAGCTCTGCAGGATGCACTCACGCCTCTCTCACACCCCCAGCCAGAGCCAGCCTGGCGCCAGGAGGGAGCTGGGAAGCTGAAAACTCTGAGAGCCCGGGTACCAGGACAAAGCAGAGATGGGGCTGCTCTGGCACAGCCTGGCACAACCCAATCCCCCCACACCCCCTGGCAGCACCAGCAGCTGTGCTGGGTCTGTGCCCCAGTGCTGGCTGGGGACAAACCAAATGAGCCCCCAGGCAGAGTCACCCGGAGCCACACACCACACAGATAAAGCATGGCATGGACAAGAACGTCCTTCCTGGTCCTTTCCACAGGTTTGGGAAAGATCTCCTCAATTTTGCAGTTTACAGCCCAGACCCAGTGTGAAACCCCAGGAACACCAAACTGCTGTTGCATTCCCAAAACACTCCAAGGAGCTCAGACCTTCCACCAGCCATTTCCCCTCAACACCTCATCCCTGGACTTGGATCCAGCTCCAGAAATGCCGACCAGAGGAGGAAGCTGGGAGCTCCAGCGGGATCTGCCCCACCTGGGATGGGATCAGTCCCCTCAGCAGCAACCCCTGAGCCCAGCCCAGCAGGTGGGAAAAGCCATCACACACGGATTAAGAGGGGATAACCCTTGCACAGCCTGCCTGGCCTGGAGCTCTCCTCACCTCACCTGCAGTCCTGGAGCCACTCTGTGAGAAGCACGAGGTGCCAAACCTGGATTTTTGCCTTCCAGCTGCCAAACTGCCAGAACAAACCCACCCAGGCACCCTGACCAACAGCAGCTGCTTGGAGCAGAACACTTCCAGAATTATTTCTGCCCCCCAAAAATTAAGTTTCTATCCTCCATCCATCTCTATCTAGTTAAAAAAATAACTTTTTTTTCCCTTTGGCTTACTCACCCATTAATTATGTCCTGGCACTCTTACAGATCTAAACACATGCATTGCTTAGCAGCTTTAATCCTGAATTATTCCTCCCTTTCCTGCAATCCAAAGCCTCCCTTGCCTAGGAAGGGGCAGGCTGTTCCAACCAGCAAGCTGTTCCTTTGTAACTCAGAGAGGAACATTCCTCAAGTTCTGCTGTTTATTGCATTTTTATCCTCCCAGAACAGCCGAATTTACGGCACCGGAGCTCCAGACCTGCAGAGAAGAATTAAAGTGACCTTAAAACTCCATCCTTCAGGGAAAAACAAACACTGGGCTACAAAAATAGTGCCTTTTCCTGCAAAACGTGTGTGTGTGTTAGCAAACATCCCCGTTTCCAACTGCATTGCTGCTGCTTCCACTTTCTGAGAGCTGCTGGGATCAGCAATTTCCAAACCCCATGGGAGGGGAAGGGGTGGCAGGACTGAGAACGTGCAGAGCTCCTTGGTGGGATAAAGAGCACTTACAAGGAGGTGCCTCTGTGGATCCTGCAAATATCTATTGTGGCAAACCTCAGCAAGGTGAGGATAAAAACATGTATACAAAAAAATGTATGTATGTGCCAGAGGCAACCCCTCTCCCCGTCAGGGTGGTGAGAGACCTCCAAGGAGCACTTGGTGGCTCCCAAAGTCAAACCCCACAGACGTCTGTGACACACAGTGAGTTAATGCATTTTCCAAAGTGGAAAAAATAGGTTACTTAAAAATAGGTCCATAATCCAAACAAACAAGCACCCCGGTACTATTTCACAGAGGGAAAACAAGCAGGCAGGGACAGTCCTGGGACACAACCACTCACAGCTCCCCAGTGACTTCTCATGCTCCTCACAAGGTTTTCCATCCCCTGCAGGGCTGGGCACTTCAGCCAGGACTGCCAGGAAAGCTCCTGGGCACAGTCCTGCCATCACTCCTTGCCATTAATTGTATTATTGGGATTATTGCAGAGAGCTCAGAGCCCCTGGCAGGGCCTGAAGGGGCTCCAGGAGACAAGGCCTGGAAGGACAGGAGCCAGGGAATGGCTGCCAGTGCCAGAGGGCAGGGCTGGGTGGGATCTGGGGCAGAAATTGTTCCTGTCAGTGGTGAGGCCCTGGCACAGCGTGAGGCAGGAGCTCCTCAAGGCTCCCATGTGCTGCAGGAGTGACAGAACAATGGCTTTAATTAAAGAGTCCTTTGTCCCTGCCAGCACCAGCTCCTAAAACTCAACTGGAGCTCTGGAGGTGCCAGAAAATTAATCAGGCACGGCTGCAGGGGCTGGGGAAATGAAGGTGAAGGAAAATTAAAGTGTTCCAGAGAGCCCAGCTTGGATCAGCCATGGGAGCAGAGCAGACTCAGCATGACAGCGCTGCCTCCACAGGAAACATCCCCAAATTCCAACAGCAAAGAGAGGCTGGAGGGTGGGTGGGAGAAGCAGCAGGTCCCAGGGCTGCACCTGGTAACAGGGAGAAGGCAGGAAAGAGGCCAAAACTCTCATTATTCACAGCAACCCACACTGGTTTGGGCTTGGAGGCACCTTAAATCCCACACAGTACCACTCCTGCCATGGCAGGGACACCTTCCCCTGTGCCAGGCTGCTCCAGCCCCAGTGTCCAGCCTGGCCTTGGGCATTGCCAGGGATCCAGGGGCAGCCCCAGCTGCTCTGGGCACCCTGTGCCAGCCCTGCCCACCCTCAAAGGGAAGGATTTCTCCCCAGTAGGACGTGACTGACACAAGGAGGGCTAACGGAATCTCCTTCTCCAGCTGGGGGATCCCCAGACCCTCACCCAAGAGCAGTGAGGGTCCCAGCTCCTGTTTCCAGCACGTTCCTGCCCCTCCTGTTCCCCACAGCAGGGCCAGCCAGAACAGGAACCACCCTGGTCCCAAAGGGCCTTTCCAGAGGCAATCCAGAGCTGCCAGGGAGAGCCACAACTCTCCTGCCTGCCAGGAGTTTACTTCTCCCTCTCTGGATTTAGAGCAAAGCTAATTAATGGAGCAAACAGCTTTTTTAACACTAATAAGTTTGTGTAATTAGGGCTGTGGGGAGCAGAATGCCAGGCTGGGCACAGCCCAGCAGCGAAGGGTGGCCAGGGCTGGCACTGCCCCTGGGTTGGAAGCACCAGGGACACGAGCACTGCCAGCGCCTCCCCAGCAGCACAGCCTCCAAGTGGGACAAGCAGCAGGACACCAGGGAAGTGCTGCTTTCCACCAGCTCACAGAAGGGGATTTTTTACTCATAAATCCCAGAATCCCCATATCCCCGGTGCTGGCACAGCCCTGCCAGCCCAGGCAGTGCCAGCTGTGCCCCATGGCCACCTTGTCCCCAGCCCAGAGCACTCAGTGCCACCTGCAGGGGACACCTGCAGGGATGGGCACTGCCAAGCTCCCTGGGCAGCCCCTAAATACCAGGATGGCCTTTTAGGTCCCCTCCCTCCCCAAATGCCAGGCAGATCATGAACCACAGCTCCATGGAGGGTGCCTCACCTCCCCAGGACTGGCCCCAGACTCTCACCCATCCCTCCAGCCCCTGCCCAGGGCAGGAGAGAGCTCCCATGGGGAATTGTGGTGTACCAACACGCCCAGGCAGCCCATGAGCCAAACACCAACTGAGCAGGCCACAGAAGCACAAAGTGCTTTTCCTTCCCACTCCTTTTGGGATAAGTCTCCACTCCAGGACCACCAGGGCATCCCAGACTCTGCAGCTGCAGCACAAGGGATGTCAGGAGACTCTTTCCCCGCACATTTTCTGCTCCATGCCCTCCTGAGAGCAAAGGATGGGAAGGACAGAAGGATTGCTGCCTTGGAGTTCCACATGGATGTGGGCATCCCTGCCCCACGGTGGGAAAGACCAACCCAAAGCCCAGTTTGGAGCAGGAGCTGCAGCTCCCTGCAGCCCAGCAGCTCCCCCTGAACCCTCCTGAGGGATGGGACCACCCCGGGGGCACAGCAGACATGGAGACAGCTGCTTTCCAAGGGAGCAAATAAATAAATCCTACAAGAAATTAAATTAAGATCCTCTCTCTGATCCAGCTGAGCCTTACTCCAAGTTTCTGGGCCAAGCAGGGAAGGGAATGAGCTGGAGGGAGCCAGGAGCTCCCCAGCAGCCCCAGCGCTGCCCAGCCGGCCCTGCTCCTCCTCCTCCTCCACATGAGGCCACTTTGCTGCCAAAACACAATTTTTCCAGCTCTCAGAATGGCAATTCCTCGAGATGAGTTTCATTCCTGAAGAAAGCCGAGGCTGTGCTTCCAACTGAGCTGGGGAAGAACATGGACTTTTCCCTGGCAGAGCTCTCCAAGTATTCCCACAACTGCTTCGTCTCCCTCACCCAACCCAAAGCTGCTGCTCACAGGTGCAACTTCTACCCAGTGAACCCCTCCAAGGAACTGATTTATCAGCAAAATCTCCTCTGCAAGGCATTTTATCAAAGCAAGGAGGGCACAGCGGGTCACTGTATCCCTTGAACTGCCCCAAGTCTGTGGAAAGACAGAGAGCCAGGATGAGGCATCACTGAGCTCCCCACGGCTCCACTGAGGCCACGTCCTGCTCACAGGACAAAATCCCTCACTGCTGGTTTCAAGCCCAAACCCAGCACTTCCCAAGGCAGAGGTTTTGCAGCAAAGGATTCACTTCCAATGAACCCCTGGGCCGTGGGATGGCAAGGACAGACAGGGCTTGGGCACTCAGAAATTCACCTTCTCCCCCTCTGGGATCAATGACAGTCACCAGGCTGTGGCTGCAGCCCCCTTCCTCACCCTGCTTTGTCCCACAGGATGCTCCCTGGGTTTGAGGGCAGCTCCAGGTGTTCCAGACACACACAGGAACAGCCCTGGGCACAGCCCTCCAGATTTGGGCACCAACACTACCAGGATGTGGTTTTAACTTGTTTTTTAAACCACCGAGATAAAAGCAATGACTCAAGAGGGGTTGTGATGAAGGAATCAGGACAGGGAAGCAGGAACCACAGGGCAGGAGAAAGGAAGAGAAAGAGGAGCTGCTGTGAAAGGGGAAAAGCCACCAAACCTGTGCCTCACCGCCCTGAGGCATCACCCAAAAACGCCTCCACTCGACACAGAATTCAGAACCCACCTCTGAGCTGCTGCAGGAAAGAGGGAAAATCCACCCCACAATCCCTGACCTGCCTCGAGGATGCCAGAACAGGCACCCACAGGAGCCCAGATCCCTGTGGATGCCAGACTCAGGAAGAATTCCCTGCACAACGGAATAAGGCTCGGGGCAATGCAGACTTGCACCACCTCCATGTAATTGCAGGGGGATCTGGATGCCCCTGGATCTGCAGGGGGAAGCTGTCACCATGCAGGGAACCAGGGATGAGCCCCAGCCATGCAAACCCCAGCTCTCCACAGTCAGCTTCCCCTGGATCTCCTACAAACACACCTGGAAGTGCCCACCTGGGCTGGGCTGCACAGAGGGCAAGCAATTAAAATAAAAACAGCCCTAAATCCCACACACTGGCTGCAGGTGATGTGGTTTAAGGAGGAAGGGCCAGCAGAGCAAGGTTTGTATTTTAAATGAGATGAAATTTACGACATTTGACCCAAACAATGGGTCACACTTTTGATGGCCCACATAAACCTCATGTAAAACTCGGGCCACAGCCCCGGAGGGTGTTCTGATAAGGACCAGAAAAAGCACCCAAACCTGGCTGATCTGGGCAACATCCAGAGAACAGCAAATGAGCAGAAAGGGGGGAAAATTCCTGGAAGTCCAGTTTGTCCCTGAGGAGCCTCGTTTGCCCCCTTTTAGGGGGTGTGAAAAGGTCCCAGGCCGGGCTGCAGCCTGACAAATTCGGGCTAAAAATAACCAGGGCGGGTGCAAACAATGCCGTGGGGCCGTCACACATCCTGTGACAGCGGCAGGAGCCGAACCTGGCCCGGGCCAGGCCCAGGGGCTGCCAGGGGCTCCTTCTGCCCGGCCTGGCCTCCAAAGCCCGGCTCCTCCTCCCGTGGCTCCCGTGCTGCCGAGTGGAACCAGACTCCAGAGCGATCCCGGCAGGAAAAGATTGCAGCTCGAAGATTAAGGCCTCCATTCGCCTCTGAGGGAGTCAAAGCCAGGAGAAATTCTGGTTTTCCCCGGGGTTCGGTCACCTGCTGTGATTCTCCTGCATGGGTAAACCCACCCGTTTCACACTCTTGCTCAACAATCTCTCCCAGGGGTCGGGATCATTCCCGGCTCCTCTGCAAAACCTGCTGATGCATCCCCTGAGCGAGCAGAGGAACCTCAGCAGCCCAAGAGGTGCTGCAGCTCCGGCTGCTGCTCTCTGCAAACACTTCCCTGAGAAACTTCCCCGGCGCTGCCATTTCATTACTAAAATCCTGCCGTCCTAGTTAAAGAATTTAAAAAATAAAAATTTTTTAAAAAAATCTTTAAAAGCACCTTTGCACGTTGGAAAACGTGTCAAAGCCGAGCACTTTCGCTTTCAAACACGTCCAACACTCACCTCTGCCTCCCACCTTCTGCTTCCAGGGAAAGCACGGGGAAAAGCGTGTCCTGTGCGGGCTGAGGACATGCCCTGCCGGGAGCTGGGAGCGGCAGCTCCGAGAGCTCCGAACCGAAGGGCCGGGAGAGCTCGGGGGACCCGCGGGGCTGCGGCACAGCGGGCACGGAGCCTCCCGGGACAGACACGGAGCAGGGACACCGACCCTCCCCGGCCACCCTCCCGCAGCCCGGGGAGCCCCAGCACGGCCCGGGGTGCCCCGAAGCGCCGGCCCGGCACGAGCAGCCGCTCCAGGCGGGTTTGGAGCCCAGCGCCGGCTGCTCCCGCCCGTGCCGTGCCATGCCGTGCCGTGCCGTGCCGGGGCTGCCTCCGCTCGCCAAGAGCGCAGCCAGCAGCTGAATCACCCAGGCTGCCACACTTCTGCAGGGCCTCCAAAAATAACCGCGCTGGAAATTCCTTGGAGGCACAAACCTCGCTTCGGGAGGACTGCGGAGATCCAGTTTCCTTAGCGGAGAGCACACTGGATGCGAACGGGGCCCGGGGCTCCGGGAGCGCGGGGTGAGCAGCGCCGGTCCGGCATTCAGCGGGTGACAGAGCCCATCCCCGGCCGGGACGGGCCCCGAGCTCCCGGCCCGAGCTGCCCGGGCTCCCGGCCCGCCGCAGCCTGTGCCTGCCCGGGCTGCGGGCAGCGGCGCTGCCGGTGCCCCCGGGCTCCCACGCTGACCTCGGGCAGCGCCACAAGGACACGGAGCCCGGGGAGCGGGGCTGGGGCACAGCCCGGCTGGGCTGCGGGGACGGGGGCCCTGCAAACAGCCCGTGCGCCGCTCCCTGCCACGAACAAGTAAATAACAGCCATCACCTCTCTCAGCCCCGCCGGGCAGGCGCTCCCGGCCGCTGCCGCCTAGCCCAGAGCAGCGCAGCACTGCGAAGGAGCCCAGAGGTGGAACTCGGGCCGCAGCCGGGGCAGCCGGCGGTGCTCGGTGCTCGGTGCTCGCAGCCCGTGCCCCAAGGCGGGGGAACGGCCCCGAAGCGGGGCCCGCGGGCGCTGCTCACCTGCGATGGCCGACTCGTCCAGGTGCGAGCCGGGGGCCCGCTCGGCGCGGCCGGGCTGCGGCACGGCCGGCAGCAGGACCACGAGCAGGAGGAGGGAGAGGCCGCACAGCGCCCGCACGGCCCGGCCCGGCCGCGGCTCCATTTCCGCGTCCCCGCCGCCGTCAGCTGCTGCTCGGCATCGGCGCCGGCTGGGGCCCGCGGGGTGTCCCGGTTATCCCGGTTATCCCGGCTGTCCCGCTGTCCCGCTGTCCCGGCTCCGCCGCGAGCTGCGGCCGCGCACCGGCTACCGGAACCCTCCGCCCCCCCGCCCCGCAGTGGTCTCTCCCAGGACTGCCTCCCCCCCCTCCCCGCCCCGCAGTGGTCTCTCCCGGGACAGCCCCAGCCCCCCCGCCCCCAGTGGTCTCTTCCCGGGGTAACCCCGCCGGTCCCTCTCCGCCCTGCCGGGATAACCCCGCTTCCCGCCACCTCCGCTAGGGTCTCCCCGGCCCGCTCCGTCCCTCCGCCGCCTCGTGGCAGCGGTGCTTCCCGGAAAACCCCGCTCTGTCTGTGCCGGGACAGCCCCGTACCCCCCCACCTCGCCGCAGCGGTGGTCTCGTCCGCCCCCCCCCCGCGCGCGGCGCTGCGCACCGGGCCCTGGGCGCCGCCGCGCGCGCGCTGACAGGGGGCGGGGCCAAGCGCCGCCGGGCCACACCCACCGGGGGGCGGGGCCAACGGGGCGGGCACGTGGCCACGCCCCCGCTGCCGCCCGCGCGCGCGGCACTGGCCCGCAGCGCCCTCTGGTGGACGGAACGGGAATGGCGGGACAGGGACACCGGGACAGACAGGGACACACCGGGACAGACAGGGACACACCGGGACAGACAGAGATACACCGGGACAGGGACACCGGGACAGACAGGGACACACCGGGACAGACAGAGATACACCGGGACAGGGACACCGGGACAGACAGGGACACACCGGGACAGACAGAGATACACCGGGACACAGACAGGGACACACCGGGACAGACAGAGATACACCGGGACAGGGACACCGGGACAGACAGGGACACACCGGGACAGGGACACCGGGACAGGGACACCGGGACAGACAGGGACACACCGGGATAGACAGACACCGGGACAGACAGACACCGGGACAGACAGAGATACACCGGGACAGGGACACCGGGACAGACAGGGACACACCGGGACAGGGACACCGGGACAGGGACACCGGGACAGACAGGGACACACCGGGATAGACAGACACCGGGACAGACAGGGACAGGGACACCGGGACAGACAGAGATACACCGGGACAGACAGACACCGGGACAGACAGGGACACACCGGGACAGACAGACACCGGGACAGGGACACCGGGACAGACAGGGACACACCGGGACACACAGGGACAGACAGGGACACACCGGGACAGACAGACACCGGGACAGACAGACACCGGGACAGACAGGGACACCGGGACAGACAGGGACACACCGGGACAGACAGGGACACACCGGGACAGACAGACACCGGGACAGACAGACACCGGGACAGACAGGGACACACCGGGACAGACAGACACCGGGACAGACAGGGACACCGGGACAGACAGGGACACACCGGGACAGACAGGGACAGACAGAGACACACCGGGACAGACAGACACCGGGACAGACAGGGACAGACAGAGACACCGGGACAGACAGACACACACCGGGACAGACAGACACCGGGACAGACAGAGACACACCGGGACAGACAGACACCGGGACAGGGACACCGGGACAGACAGGGACACACCGGGACAGACAGACACCAGGACAGACAGACACCGGGACAGACAGGGACACACCGGGACAGACAGACACCGGGACAGACAGACACCGGGACAGACAGGGACAGACAGAGACACACCGGGACAGACAGACACCGGGACAGGGACACCGGGACAGGGACACCGGGACAGACAGAGACACACCGGGACAGACAGACACCGGGACAGACAGACACCGGGACAGACAGGGACACACCGGGACAGACAGACACCGGGACAGACTGGGACACACCGGGACAGGGACACCGGGACAGACAGACACCGGGACAGACAGGGACAGACAGACACTGGGACAGGGACACCGGGACAGACAGGGACACACCGGGACAGGGGACACACCGGGACAGGGGACACACCCAACATGTGGCACACCCCATGTGACATACAGCAACATGTCACACACCCCAACGTGTCACCCACCCCAACGTGTCACACACCCCAACGTGTCCCACAGCCCGACACATGACACACACCCCGACATGTGACACACCCCAAGATGTCACCTACCCCCACGTGTGACCCTCCCTGTCTCTCTGCGCTGACACCTTGTGGTCCCAGCACGCTGTCCCTGCTCCCCGCTGGGCTGAGGACATTCCCACACCCCTGGAGCTGTGACCCCGCCAGGGCCGCGTGCTCCGGTGGCACGGCTGCACCGCGGCCACCAGCGTGCCCAGGGGCCACGGGGACGGGCAGCTCACACCTGTCACACCTGTCCCACTCTGTCTCAGAGCAGTGCCACCCCTGTCCCTGGCGCAGGCTGGCCCTGGGCAGGGGCCGGGGGTCCCACCCTTGGGCGGGGGTCCCACCCCGCAGACCCCGGGAGGAGGGCGGGCACAGCCCATGGCTGCCCCCCGCCCCCGGGTGTCCCCCCTGCCCCAGGGACCCTCCCGGGCTGCGGGCACCGCTGGGGGACCCGGCCCTCGGGGACCCTCACAGCCCCCAGCACAGCTCGGGGTGGGGGCACCCCCGGGACCCCCTGCTCCCCCGTGGGGTGCTGCAAGGGAGCCCCAGATCCCCCAGGGGCAGCTGGTCCCCTTTGCTGTCACCCCCTGTGTGCTGTCTCCCCTGTGCTGTCACCCCTGCGGTGTCACCCCTGCGGTGTCACCCCTGCGGTGTCACCCCCTCCCCACGCCCCCCCGAGGGCAGGGGGTGTCACCTGTGTCCCCAGGCAGCCCCGGCTGGGGGGGGCTCCCCTCCCCGCTCACCCCCCGAGCTCCGGTGCCCGTCCCGGGGTGTCCCTGTCCCCAGCGGGGGCTCGGGGACCGAGGAGGGGTCAGGGATGAGTGCCGGGGCTGGGGGGCAGGAGTGGGGCCGGGGGGTCAGGGCTGGGGGGCTCCAGGACTGGGGAGGGAAGGAGGAGGGTCCCGGCGCCCCCCGGGCCCGGGGGTCGCAGGGGCGGTCCCGGGGGGCTCGGGGCGGTCCCGGGGGTCTCTCGGGGCGGTCGCGGGGGTCGCGGGGGCCGCGCTGGCCCGGCCGGGGCCGCGGAAGGAAGCGGCGGGCCGGGGGCCGGGCGCGGCGGGGGAAGTTTCTCCGCGGGACCGCCCGGGGCGGCGGAGGAGGCGGCCGCAGACTTCCTCCTCCTCCTCCTCCTCCTCCTCCTCGTCCTGGTGCTGCTCTTGGTTCTGTGCCGCTGCCGCCCCGGCCCCGCGCCCGCCGCCGCGCCATGCCCCGGGGTGAGTGCGGGCCGGGGCTGCGGGCAGGGCGGGGGTCCCGGGGGTCCCGGGGGTCCCGGGGGTCCCCGCGGGCCGGGTCCGAGCGGGGCCGGGAGGAGCCGCGGGCCGGGGCCAGGGCGGGGGCGGCGGCAGCGGGAGCCGCCCGGAGCGGGACCCGGGGGATAACGGGATAACGGGACTGCCTGGGACAGCGGAGCTGCGGGAGAACGGGGCTGGGACAGGGGAGCGCCGGGGACAGCGGGGCCCGGGGTAACGGGACACCGGGGACAGCGGGGCACCGCGCTGCCGGGGGAGCGGAGTTTGGGCGGGAGCGGGCGCGGCAGCAGCCGGGACAGAGCGGGGACACAAAGTGGCCCGGCCCGACCCCCTCGGCGGGACCCCGGCCCCGCGCCCGCCGAGTCTGCAGCCGCACCCCCGCCCGCTCCCGGGCCCGGCGCCGCGGGGGCTGCGGGACACCGGGGGGCGCTGCACGCCGAACCCTGCACTGACCCCCCCTGCACTGACCCCTGATCCCCCTGATCCCCCTGAACCCCCTGACCTGACCCCCCGCACGGACCCCCCGAGCCCCCACGCTGACCCCAGTGATGCCTCCAGCACCGTCCCACGGCACTGACCCCACTGCCCACTGCAGTGCCCCCTGCAGTGCCCCCCTGACCCCCCCGGTGACCCCCCGCATCCCTCGCAGGTGCTGCCACACGTGGGCAGCAGCCAGGAAGTGCCAGGGCTGTCCCCGCAGGGCTCCTGCTGCGGGTGCTTGTCACGGGGTCCCCCCGGGGGCTCCCCCGGGGTCACTGGGTCACTCCGTCAGCGTGGGGACACCCGCGGGTCTCCTGGAGCCTGCGGGGGGGCTGGGGGCTGCTGGGCTTCCTCCACTTGGCTCGGGGGAAGGAGAAGCCACTGAGGTACTGAGGTGGCGTTTGTGGCCTTTGGGGACGAGCTGTGGTGGGACTGTGGCAGGAGGGGGCCCAAGGGAGGGGCTGTGGTGGGAGGGGGCTGGCCCAGGCGCCAGGGGGGTCTGGGGGCAGTTGTGGAGGTGCTGGGCTGTGCTGGGCACGGAGCAGGTGTGGGCTGTGCCCTCATGTGTGGGAGTGGGTTTGGTTTGGTTTGACCGTGGCCATGGAGCCTGGCCTGGCCTGCCAGGCTTCATCATCCATCCATCCATCCATCCATCCATCCATCCATCCATCATCCATCCATCCATCCATCCATCCATCCATCCATCCATCCATCCATCATCCATCCATCATCCATCCATCATCCATCCATCCATCATCCATCCATCCATCCATCCATCATCCATCCATCCATCATCCATCCATCCATCATCCATCCATCCATCATCCATCCATCATCCATCCATCCATCATCCATCCATCCATCCATCCATCCATCATCCATCCATCATCATCCATCCATCCATCATCCATCCATCATCCATCCATCCATCCATCATCCATCCATCCATCCATCATTCATCCATCCATCATCCATCCATCCATCCATCATCCATCCATAATCCATCCATCCATCCATCCATCCATCCATCCATCCATCCATCCATCATCCATCCCTCATCCATCCATCCATCCATCATCCATCATCCATCCATCCATCATCCATCCATCCATCCATCCATCCATCCATCCATCCATCATCCATCCATCATCCATCCATCCATCATCCATCCATCCATCCATCATCCATCCATCCATCCATCATCCATCCGTCATCCATCCATCCATCCATCCATCCATCCATCCATCCATCATCCATCCATCCATCATCCATCCATCCATCATCCATCCTTCATCCATCCATCCATCCATCCATCCATCCATCCATCCATCCATCCATCCATCATCCATCCATCCATCCATCCATCATCCATCCATCCATCCATCCATCCATCCATCCATCCATCCATCCATCATCCATCCATCCATCCATCCATCATCCATCCATCATCCATCCATCCATCCATCCATCCATCCATCCATCATCCATCCCTCATCCATCCATCCATCCATCATCCATCATCCATCCATCCATCATCCATCCATCCATCCATCATCCATCCATCATCCATCCATCCATCATCCATCCATCCATCATCCATCCATCCATCCATCCATCATCCATCCATCCATCCATCCATCATCCATCCGTCATCCATCCATCCATCCATCCATCCATCCATCCATCCATCATCCATCCATCCATCATCCATCCATCCATCATCCATCCTTCATCCATCCATCCATCCATCCATCCATCCATCATCCATCCATCCATCCATCCATCCATCCATCCATCCATCCATCCATCATCCATCATCCATCCATCCATCCATCCATCCATCATCCATCCATCCATCATCCATCCATCCATCCATCCATCCATCATCCATCCATCATCCATCCATCCATCCATCCATCATCCATCCATCCATCATCCATCCATCATCCATCATCCATCCATCATCCATCCATCATCCATCCATCCATCATCCATCCATCATCCATCCATCCATCCATCATCCATCCATCCATCCATCCATCATCCATCCATCCATCATCCATCCATCCATCATCCATCCATCATCCATCCATCCATCCATCATCCATCATCCATCCATCATCCATCATCCATCCATCATCCATCCATCCATCATCCATCATCCATCCATCATCCATCCATCCATCCATCATCCATCCATCATCCATCCATCATCCATCCTTCATCCATCCATCATCCATCCATCCATCCATCCATCCATCATCCATCCATCCATCATCCATCCATCATCCATCCATCCATCCATCCATCCATCCATCATCCATCCATCCATCCATCATCCATCCATCATCCATCCATCATCCATCCATCCATCCATCATCCATCATCCATCCATCATCCATCCATCCATCATCCATCCATCCATCCATCATCCATCCATCATCTATCATCCATCCATCCATCCATCCATCCATCCATCATCCATCCATCATCCATCCATCCATCCATCATCCATCCATCATCTATCATCCATCCATCCATCCATCCATCCATCCATCATCCATCCATCCATCATCCATCCATCCATCATCCATCCATCATCTATCATCCATCCATCCATCCATCCATCCATCCATCATCCATCCATCCATCCATCCATCATCCATCCATCCATCATCCATCCATCCATCATCCATCCATCCATCCATCCATCCATCCATCCATCCAACATCCATCCATCCATCATCCATCCATCCATCCATCCATCCATCCATCCATCCATCATCCATCCCCCACCCCCCAGGATCCCCCTGATCCAGCCCTGCGGTTCCTGGAGCAGTGCCCAGGTCACGGAGGGGGTCCCGAGGGTGTCCCCATGTCCCGGGATGGGTCTGCCTCTGGTTCCAGCCCGGGGCTGCAGAGCTGTGGCAGCGCCTGGGGCAGAGGCCAAGGGCCGGGAGTGGCCGAGGCTGTGGCGAGGGCAGAGCGGGACCTGGCCCGGGAGGGAAATAAAATGAGGAAATTAGTCACAACAGCTGGAAAATGAGGGAAATCACAATCCTCCGACTCAGCATGGGAGCTATTTTAGCTGCCACGGCAGAGCTGGGGCAGAGCTGGGGGGCCCCTGGGGGGTCCCTGCATCCCCCCCATGGCCGTGGACCCCCTGGGGTCCCTGTGTGGGATTTGGAGATTTTGGTCGTTTTATTAATTTCCTCGTTCTGCTGCTGAGCCGGCTGCAGGGCCGGGGTGGAGGGGGCGATGCCTGCCCCTCAGAGCGGGAGTGACCCCAGTGAGAGGGGCTGGTGAGCCCAGTGAGAGGGGCTGGTGAGCCCAGTGAGAGGGGCTGGTGACCCCAGTGACCGGGGCTGGTGAGCCCAGCCCGGGGTGGTCCCGGGCACGTCCCTGGGGCCGGGATGGACCCGGCGGCTGGGGAGGGGCACGGGGGCACGGCGGGCTGTGCGGTGCCCGCAGCGGGGCGGGGAAGGGGTGCCTGGGGCGTGCGGGGTCGGTCCGGCCGGCTTTGGGGACCGTGGGACAGGCAGCTCACGGGGGCGGCTGCTCCACTTCCCCGGCGGAAAACCCCCGGGGGCTGCCCCGGCCGGCAGCGCTGGCAGAGGGTTTTGCTTCCCTTTTCTGCTGAAGAGATGAGTCGCTTTTCCCGTGCCAGGGGTGGCGATGGGAGGGGGGACTCTGTGTGCCACCCACAGCCCCCCCTGCCGCCTCCCCAGCCCCCCAATGCCACCCGAGTGCCACCGCAGGGAGGAGGGGGCCGGGGGGGCTCGGGGTGCCGAGCCCGGGGCTGGGCACGGTGCAGCCCCCCGTGCTCCACCCTTCCTTGCCCTCAGTGGGGCTGGGAGGGGACAGGTGTCCCCATGGGCTGTGTCCCCTGGGCTGTGTCCCCCTGGGCTGTGCCCCCCTGGCTGTGCCCCCCTGGCTGTGTCCCCCGGGCTGTCCCTCAGCCCCACGAGGCCACTCTGACCCCGGCATCCCGGCGGCAGAAGGGGTTAAAGTGCCGCGGATCTCCGGGAGAACAGAGCTGGCCTTGTGCCGGCAGCGGAGCTGGCAGCGGGCACGGCAGGGCCGACACCCACCCCGTGTCCCCCAGGGCAGCGGGGCCCCCTGCCCTGTCCGGGAATGGGGTTCCTTTGGCAGGGCTCCTGCCAACCTCCTGTGCTGGGCGACACAGGGGCTCCGGGGCTCCGGGAGCAGGGCACTGCTCCCTCCTCATCCTCCCTGAGATGATGAGTGTGAGTGGGGGCTTGGCTGGCGCTGGGGGACCGGTTGGGACTGTGATGTGGTGGCTGTGACAGAGCCAGAGCCCCCCTGGCACCCACATGCCCTCTGTGGCAACCCGACAGACTTGGGGCTGCTGTGGGGGCTCTGCCCTACACGAAGCCCCCTCCTCAGCGAGGCATTTGCCCTGTGAGTGTGGGTCCCCTCTGTGTGCCCCGGGCACCTCTGCCTGCTGCTGGCAGTGCCAGGGCTGGCAGGAGCCAAAACGCTCCTGTGTGAGCCCTCGGGTCCTGTGTGGTGCGTGCCCACTTTTGCTGTGTGCTGGTGACAAACCCGGGGACACTGGGGCTGCACACCCCCGGGGTGCTGGGGGATGGAGAAGTGACCCCTGGCCTCGAGCCCCTCCTTATCCTCCTCTTCCTCCTCCTTCCTCTCCTCCTCTGCCTCCTCCTCTCCGTTTCCCAGAAGGGCACTGGGATGGGATGGGATGGGATGGGATGGGATGGGATGGGATGGGATGGGATGGGATGGGATGGGATGGGATGGGATGGGATGGGATGGGATGGGATGGGATGGGATGGGATGGGATGGGATGGGATGGGATGGGGATGGTTCCTGCCAGGTGCAGCTCATCCCGAGGTGCCCACAGTCAGTCTGGCTGGCATCAGCAGCGTGTGCCATGCCCATGGGGATGGGCACAGGGCCGGGCTGGTGCTCAGGGCTGCTTCAGGTCCAGACTGAGTCAGACAGGCCAAATGGGGCCTTGGGGTGACAGGGGCAGCTGTGTCCCACTGCAGGGCTGCCCTGGGAGCCCTGGGCCAGGGGAGGGGGTGGCTGCAGGGCAGAAGGGGCACAGGGGACGTGGGTGGCAGTTACAGCCCCTGTGGTGAGTGCATGTCCCCTGTGCAGCCACAGAGGGACCTCAGTCTCCCACAGTCCTAATCCTGGCCCCATGACCCTGATCCTGCTCCTCTCACTGCCCTGCTCCTTCTCCACACTGCTCCTGTTCCCATCCCTCTGACCCACTTCCTTCCCCCCTGTCCTGCTCCAGCTCCCCCTGATCCAGTTCCTTCTCCCACTGTCCTGGTCTCCTCGGTCCTGATCCCACTGTTTTGGTTCTGGTCCCGTCCCCATCAGTCCGCTCCTGCTGCCACCCCTCTGTCCCTTCTCCCCGCGGTGTCCCCGCAGTGCTGCAGCTGAGCACCGGTGTGAGGAAACCTCCGGGCTGTGTTTGCTCCCCAGCCGGAGGCCAAAGGCCGGGAGTGTGTTCGTGGCCCCGGGGGACCCTGCGGCGGCTTCCTGCGGGGGTGGGGATGGGGATGGGGATGGGAATGGGGGCCGCCCCGCTGCTCCCCGGGGCACAGCAGGGATGCGGGGTGCGCTGCCCCCGGGAGCGGCTGCCCGGGGGAGGCGGAGGCACGGCAGCCCCGGTGCCCGTGCCGGGGGTCGGGCTCAGCCAGCAGGGCGGGGGTCACGGCACAGCCGCAGGAAGCGCTGTCAGGGCGGGAGGAGGAAGAGCGACTTCCCCATACGAGGGGGCAGGGACGGGCTGGGGCTCGGGCGGGGGGCTCGGCCCTTCCCCTCCCCAGCCCGGGGGACTCAGCGGGCTCCGGGACCCCCAGCCCGGGACTCGGGACACTGCGGCTTCTCTGCCCCGGCGCTCTGCTCCCTGCCTGCCACTGGCACACGAGCGGGGCTGCAGCGATCCGTGGCTGGGCACGGGCCGGGTCCCGCTGGGAAAGGCGCTGCCGGACCCAGGGTGGGCACGTCCCCAGCCCAGCAGCGTGGGGTGCCCCCGCCTCGGCTGGGCAGGGCTGGGCAGGGCTGGGCAGCGCCCGGCCCCGGCCAGCAGCAGCAGGAAGGGCAGCAGGATGCAGCCCGTAATGGGAATTGCAGAGGAACCTGAGGAAGGAAGACGCGCGCCGGGATCGGGGATAAACACAGCTGCCGGAGCGGACGCTGGCCCCGGGGCCACGCCAGCCCGGCGCTGCCCGCCGGGACCCGCAGGGCCCTGCTGGCTGTGGCAGCATGGGGCTGGGACAGACGGTGACACCACGGGCTGCCACAGCCCCGGCGTGGCCCCGCTGCCTGCCCTGCTGCCCTCCGTCCCGTTCCGGGCTGGAGGCACGGCACGGCATGGCACGGCACAGCACGGGATGGCACAGGGCTCTGCCACAGCCTGGCTGCCATGGATGCAGCTCCCTGGGGATGATGTGGTCCCCATGCACTGGCTGTGGTGGCACACGCGTGTCCCTGTCATGGTGGCAGATCCCCATTGGGGGGTCTCTGTCAGGGGGATTTGCCTGCCTGGGGAGCTCATCTGGGTTGGATGGTGAAGCAGGGGGTGTGATCCTCGTGCAGCCCCCACCCTCGGGGTGTCAGAGCTGGGGGACCAGGCTGACCCGGCCCTGGAGAGCCCCCTCCCTGACCTGCTCTGTTCCCACAGGCTGCTGAAGGGGACACGGGAGCGCCGGGATGCAGAGCATCAAGTGCGTGGTGGTGGGCGACGGGGCGGTGGGCAAGACCTGCCTGCTCATCTGCTACACCACCAACGCCTTCCCCAAGGAGTACATCCCCACCGTGTTCGACAACTACAGCGCCCAGAACACGGTGGACGGCAGGACTATAAACCTAAACCTGTGGGACACGGCCGGCCAGGAGGAGTACGACCGCCTGCGGACGCTTTCCTACCCCCAGACCAACGTCTTCATCATCTGCTTCTCCATTGCCAGCCCGCCCTCCTATGAGAACGTCAAGCACAAGTGGTACCCCGAGGTGTGCCACCACTGCCCCAGCGTGCCCATCCTCCTCGTGGGCACCAAGAAGGATCTGAGGAACAACCCCGAGACCATGAAGCGGCTCAAGGAGCAGAACCAGGCGCCCATCACCACCCAGCAGGGCATCAGCCTCTCCAAGCAGATCCGCGCCGTCAAGTACCTGGAGTGCTCGGCGCTCAACCAGGAGGGCATCAAGGATGTGTTCACCGAGGCCGTGAGGGCCGTGCTCAACCCCGCCCCGGCCAAGCCCAAGAAGCCCTGTGTGCTCTTGTGACGGGGCCGGCGAGAGACGATCCTGCCCCGCCCCGTGCCCCACACACCTGCTGCCCCCCGCCACCCTCCCCGAGCTCGGTGGGACCCAGAGCCCCAGCTTGAATAATACAGACCTTGTTTGCACTAACTGGCTCCCCGCCCCGGCTGCCAGCGGCCGCTCGCGGTGACGCCCCTCCGGTCCTGGCACAGCAACGCTTCCTGAGAAGGGGATGCCCGGAGCCCGCTCCGGCCCCGAGCACCCCGCGGGGACCCACCACCTCCACTCTGTCCACCAGCTGGGGCACGGGGGGTCCCCAGCCCCTCTGCGCCAGCCCTGGCACTCACCCGGCCCTGAGCATCTCGCTGGCACTGCCCCATCCTGCCCCGGGATCCTCCTGGCGGCACCAGGGGCTCCTGGGGGGTGTTTGGGGTGAGCCCCACACCAGGCACCTGCAGCCCTGCTGAGAGCACAGCCAGTGTGGCCAGAGTAGAGAGTCCCTGCCCTGGCTGGTGCTGGAGCTCCACAGGGCAGCAGGACTCGCCTGTAACCAGCTGCCCCCAGAGCCGCTTCTCCTTAAATAAAAACCTGCCCAGGCCCCCCGTGTCCTGTGCTCTCCCACACGCACCCACCTTTCCTGGGCATGGGGACACTCCCTGGAGGGACGTGGGTGTCCCTGGCCCGAGCTGGGCTGGACCCCTCAGCGTGCCAGGGCCCAGCTGAGGGTGCTCGTGGTGCCTGCCAGGGCTCTCTTCTGGGGGCACTGCCAGGGGAACCTTGGCATGTCCCTGCCATGGCCAGTCCTGACCCCACCATCTCTGTGGGCCCCGCTGAGCTCCCACCCAGGGGCCTGGGGACACTGTAAGGGACAGCAGTGGGGACAGTGCAGGGGGTGGCCATGGGGCCACTGAACTGTGTGGGAATGGGGACATTGCAGGAATTGGCACACGAGCGGGGTGCCCCCCGGGCAGCCACCCCAGCCCCAGTGCCGCCTCTGGGGTGGCAGTGGAGGGCAGAGCCCTGTGCCCCCATGCCAGGGGTGTCCTTGGTGTCCTGCGGCTGGCAGTGGCAATGGCACCAGTGGCATCCCCAGCCGCTGTCGCCACCCCCTCGCCGCCCCCCCGGCACGTGGTGGCGGGCGGCCGGCTCCGGACACGGGCCCCTTGTCCTGCCGGGGCTGTCCTGCAGGAAGGACACAGAGCCGGCGCCCGCCACAAGCCGCCTTTGTTCCCTGCTGGTCTGCAGCCGGGCCCGGGGCAGGCGTGGGCAGCGGGGCCGGGGGCTCGGAGCCCGGGCTCCGGACACGGCCCTGCCCCGGCCCGCCGGGGCCGCGCCCCTGCAGCCTCCCGGGGCTGCGGCACAGCCAGGGGACAGGGGACACGGCCAGGGACACGGCCAGGGGACAGGGGACACTGCCCCAGGGGACAGGGGACACGGCCCCAGGGGACACAGCCAGGGGACACGGCCAGGGGACACGGCCCCAGGGACGCTGCACAGCCCCGGGCTCATGGGTCCCAGCTGCTCCAAATCCTGCTCCCACCGTGGGCATCCAACAGCCCTGTCCTGGTCTGTCCGTGGTGGATCCCCACGGCCATGTCCTGTCCCACAGTGGTGGATCCCCATGTCCTGTCCCACAGGAGGGTCCCCACAGCCATGTCCTGTCCCACAGTGGGATCCCCACAGCCATGTCCTGTCCCACAGGGGATCCCCACAGCCATGTCCTGTCCCACTGTGGGATCCCATGTCCTGTCCCACTGTGGGATCCCCATGTCCTGTCCCACTGTGGGATCCCCACAGCCATGTCCTGTCCCACTGTGGGATCCCCATGTCCTGTCCCACTGTGGGATCCCCATGTCCTGTCCCACTGTGGGATCCCATGTCCTGTCCCACAGTGGTGGATCCCCATGTCCTGTCCCACAGTGGGATCCCCACGGCCATGTCCTGTCCCACAGTGGGATCCCCACGGCCATGTCCTGTCCCACTGCGGGGCTGGCGAGGTGCCACCCGGTGGGGTTCGGTGCAGCAGTGGGTGCTGGGGTGAGGAGGGGACCCGGTGATGCCACCAGCGGGACACAGCCCTGCCCTGCCCGGCACAGCGGGATGAGCTCACGGCTCTTCCCCTCCCAGCCGCTCCGGGGCGGCCGCAGCGAGGGCAGGGCTCGCCATGGCCCGGGGCAGGAGGGACGGAGCCCCCGGCACTCCCCTGCCCCTGCCCCTGCCCTGCCCCGGCCCTCCCGGCTCCCGGCCCCGTGCCCCGGGCTGTGCCGGCCCTGGCCCCGCAGCATCCCTGAGATCTGCGGGATCCGCAGCCAAGCCGGCGTTCCCAGGAGCCGGGCGGAGCGGGGCCGGCGGCTGCGGGCTGGGCTCCGTCCCACGCCTCCAGCCCGGCTCCTGGCCGGCTCCAGCCCTGCCGAGCCTTCCCGGGCTCCGTCCGGCACCCAGGGCCGCGTCCCACACCACAGCCCCAAGAGGCAGGACCCAGAGCCCACACCCCAGCGATCCACACACCACACCCCAGGATTTACATTCCACACCCCAGGATTTACATTCCACACCCCAGAGATCCACACCCCACACCCCAGCGATCCACACCCCACACCCCAGGATTCACATCCCACACCCCAGCGATCCACACCCTGCACCCCAGCACCAAGGATTCACATTCCACATCTTGCACTCCAGCACCCAGGATTCACATTCCACACCCCAGAGATCCACACCCCACACCCAGGATTCACATTCCACACCCCAGGATCCACACCCCACACCCCACACCCAGGATTCACATTCCACACCCCAGAGATCCACACCCTGCACCCCAGCACCAAGGATTCACATTTCGCACCTTGCACTCCAGCACCCAGGATTCACATTCCACACCCCAGCAATCCACATCCTACAGGGATCTGCATCCTGAGCCCCAGCTCCAGGGATCCACACCCCACACCCAGAACCCAGGGGTCACATCTTGCACCCCAGCTCCAACAGCCAGGATCCACCTCCCACACTGCAGCCCCAGAGTCCACGTCCTGCCCCCCACTGCAGCCCCCAACCTGCCCAAGGTGCTGGTCTGGACCTGCTGCCTGTTCCAGGGCTGTGCCAGGCTGGGCCAGGTGGAAATGCTATGGAGGCTGCTGAGAGCTCACAAAAATACTCAGTGCTTTATTTCCACCTCAAAGCCAAGGCGCCGCGGGGCAGCGCGTCACACGCATGCAGGGACACGGATGGAGCCCACGGATGGGGACACTGACGATGGACACGTGCAGCAGGACCTGCTCAAAGCCAGCTCGGCCCCAGCTCTGCCAGGGCCCCGCAGCTCCCGCTGCAGGAGGCTCTGCCCAGCCCTGGGACGGGCACTGGGACACCCCAGGGGACTCTCGGTGGTGGCTGTGCTCAGTGGAAGGGCAGGGAGGGACCCTCACTGGCCAGGCATGGGGTGGGATGAGCCCTGGCAAGTGCAGACCTCCCCAAAATCAAGACAGCTCCAGGTGCCCCTTCCAGCAGCATCGCAGGAGCAGCTTGGGGACACTGTCAGCCCCCATCTGCCACCCAGCCATGTCCCCTGTGCCCTGGCAGGCAGAGCTGCACACTGGGGCCACTGCTGAACCCCAGCAGTTCCCAGCCCCAGCCCCACGGCACAGGGGAAGCCATGGGGACACTGGGGCAAAGACCTCCAGCACCAGCACACTCACCCTTCCTCCTCAGACTGGGCTGGAAGGGGCACAGCACCCCTGGAACAGCCTGTGCTACTGGGGGGGCTTCTGGGAAAGGCAGGAGTGAGCCATGGATGCTCCTAGCACTTGCTCTGCCCTGTGTGCTGCCACCCTGCTCTGCCCCGTGTGCTGCCACCCTGCTCTGCCCCGTGTGCCCCACCCTGCTCTGCCCTGTGTGCCCCACCCTGCTCCAGGCAGTCCCTGCACAGCCCAGCACCCTCCCGCTGCCCTCCTGGGCTCTCAGGCACAGATGGGCCAGGACCCTGCCCCAGTCCAGTGGGAGACCAGCGCCTGAAGCCAGCCCGAAAGGCCACCAGCCTTTTTGAGGACTTGCCCCAAGACCCCCAGCCTGGAGGAGGAACCATGAGAGCCCCCAGGCCAAGAAAGGACAGGGCAGGGCTGGACCCTGTGCCCCGACACCGGGAGCAGCATCCTGCTCTCCCTGGAGCATTCTCCAAAGCAACAGGCAGCAGGTCCTTGCTCCTCCTCTGTCCTGCCCTCCTGGGGCTGGCAGGAGCCAGGACAGGGGGTCCTGCAGCAGGGACAGACACTCAGGGGTCTCGGCAGGGTCCTGGCAGCAGCTCCACAGCAAACACCCAGCCCTGGCAGGACAGGGAGGAGGAGCCCCAGCAGCGGGGCTGGCTAGAAGTGCTTGTCCTCCAGCAGCGAGCTCACCACCAGCTCCTTGTTGCCAAAGTCCCAGAAGGCAGTCATGTGGAAGGCCATGTTGGAGAGCACAACCAGGTACTCCAGGAAGGCGAAGACAGTGTACACTGGGGGAGGAAACACGGCAGGTGAGGGGGGCCCACAGCTGCATGTGCCCCAGGAGCTGGGGGGGACTCTGGGCCACCTGCTTGGGACAGCAGAGCAGGGCTGGGGGCTTGGCCCCACCAGGGAAGAAGCGTGGCTGGGCACCTGGAGCTCCCCTGGGCTGGGACTTGGAAGGCAAGGCACCCCATTAGGAGGATGTCAGACACCAGAAGGAATTTTTTCATAGATGGGGTGGTCAGGCCTTGGAAGGGGCTGCACATCCCTGCAGGTGTCCCCTGGAGGTGGCACTGAGTGCTCTGGGCTGGGGACAGGGTGGGCATGGGACACAGCTGGCACTGCCTGGGCTGGGAGGGGACTCTGGGATTGCCACGTGGGATCTGAAGGATGTCTGCCATGGGCACAGCTGGGACTTGCTGATCCCAGGGATCTCTTCCAGCCTTAATGACCCTGTGATTCAGCGATTCCGTGACCTCCCAGCCCCTTCCCCACACGCCCCCAGCAGCCCCCTCACCTCCAGGGCCGCAGTACCAGTTGTGGTGGAAGTAAACGCACACGGCGAACGCGAACGTGATGAAGGTGAAGAAGAAGAGCAGCTGCTTCCACTTGTACGACTTGCGCTCCTGGAAGAGGCCAAGGGCTGGGTGATGCCATCCCGTCCCATCCCATCCCATCCCATCCTGTCCCGTCCCATTATCCCATCCCACCCCATAAAAGCTCTGCCCTGGCCCCACACAGCCCAGGGGTCTCTGCACCCTGGCTCTTGTGCAGAGCCCCCCAGGCCAGCCCCAGGCGTGGCCTGGGCAGGGCTGGGTGATGCCAGGGGCACACAGGGCTCACACCTACATGGAGATATAGGGTGTGAGGGAGCCACGGGGTCCCAGCAAATGTGGGTGGGTGCTGGGGTGCTCAGGGGACTCCTCGAGGATGGGCCAAGGCTCTATCAGAGGCAGATCGCCTGGCCCAGGTGGCTGCAGGTGGCCCCAGGGCACAGGGAATTCACCGGGTGTTGCACCCCCTCACCCACAACAGCAGCAGGGAGGAGGAAACCACATGAAGGGTGGCAGCCGGGGCGGGTGCTGTGCTGCAGAGCTCACCCAGCACGCCCTGGCACCGGAGGGGCCCCATCCTGCCCCCCAGCACCACCTCTGGTGGGGCAGGAACAGAGCCTGGAGACGCTGCCAGCAGCCCCACACCCCCAGCTCACTGCTTCTGTCCCCAGAGCTCAGCCTTTGTGACAAGCCAGGGGCCAGGCCTGTCCCCTGTGAGGGTCCCCAGCCCACACCCAGCACCCCAAAGCGGGGGGCTGTGGGTGCAGTGACCCCCGGCAGCCACAGCAGGTACTGGCTCCAGTTCCCTTCCTCTATTTCTCCCACCACACCGAGGGTGATGGATAAGGATCCTACAGCCTGGGGGGGCAGAGGAACCCCAAGTCACGTCTGGAGCCCTGAGGGGGCATAGGAGCCCTGGAGCAGGGGGCTGCAAGGGGGAACAGCCCCACAGAAGGAGCTGGGGATGCCACAGACACCCTGGCTGGTACAGGTGGGAGGGGAATTTCCCCCTCGCCCGACGCCTCACGTGAGACAAAGATTCCATTCTGCGGGAGTGCTGATAACAAGGAAAATTTAAATTGCCCCATCACACTTTCCATCACCCCCAGAACGCGTGCCAGGGGCTCGGGCAGGCAGGAAAACCCAGAGAGGAAGGACGGATTCACCTCACCACGCGGGGACACGCGGGTGACGCCAGCTCCAGCGCACGGGGCCGGGGCTGGTCCTTCCTGCTGGGACCGCGGGTGCCTCGGCCAGCAGCAGCTCAGCCAGCGCGGGGTGCGAGCAGCAGCGCTGGCACCGGCAGCTCCCAGCCCCGAGCGGGGCGCGGTGCCGAGTTTCACACCGGAAAAGCGGCTCGGAACAGCCGCTGCCACCGCGCTGCCACCGCGCTCCCACGGCAAACGGCTGCGCTGAGCCCCGCCGCACCCACACAGCCCTGCCGGGGCACCAGGGACCTGCCGGGGCACCAGGGACCCGCCAAGGGCATCAGGGACCTGCCGGGGGCACCAGGGACCCGCCAAGGGCATCAGGGACCTGCCGGGGGCACCAGGGACCCGCCAAGGGCATCAGGGACCTGCCGGGGCACCAGGGACCCGCCGGGGCCACCAGGGACCTGCCGGGGCACCAGGGACCTGCCAGGGGCACCAGGGACCCGCCGGGGGCACCAGGGACCTGCCGGGGCCACCAGGGACCTGCCGGGGCCACCAGGGACCTGCCAAGGCCACCAGGGACCCGCTGGGGGCACCAGGGACCCACCAGGGCCATCAGGGACCCGCCGGGGCCACCAGGGACCCGCCGGGGCCAGCAGGCAGCTGCTCCTCCCGGGAGCACCGAGGCAGGGAACAGCTCGGGTCACCCAGCCCCACCGCCCTGCTCCTGCTGCAGCACCCTGAGGTGGCCCTGTGGGAGCCACCCCGGGTCCCCACGGTGACCCTGCGCCGCGGGGTGCCCTCTGAGCTCCCCCTCTCCCGGTCTGGGCCGAGGATTATCACACGGATAATTAGGTGTTAATCCCTAATTCCAGGGCAGCAGCTGGCTCAGCCCAGCGCCAGGGGATCACAGGGCAGGGTCCCCAGGAGGTGGCACCTGGTGACATGCCAGGATGCTGAGCAGAGCTGGTTTGGAAGGTGGCACCTCGGGGAAGGTCCCTGCAGGAGCACGGGCAGGGGGCACAGGCACAGACCCCCGTGGGATGTGGGAGCTGCAGTGCCACCCTGCAGGAGGAGGGGAAAGGGCCAGCCCACGCTTCAGGCAGCACGGTGGGAGCTCCAGGAGCTGCCCAACCCCTCGCTGCCGTGGGCTGGACCCACCACCCTGCTCAGGGCCCAGGCAGTGCCAGGCACTGTCCCTGCTTCCCCTGGGCCCAGCTTTGTGGGGATCCCCCACCTGGGGACAACCCCGGGAGCCAGACGGTGGCCAGAGGAGGGCAATTGGGATTGCTCAGCTGGGACAGGAGCAGGAACCCCCAGGTCAGAGCCCTGGAGAGGAGCTGGCAGCTCCAAGCACCCTGGCAAGAAGCCACCAAACTCTGGCTGCCTGTAAGGAAAAAGGGGGATTAGAAAATCCCAAGGACAGGGTGCTCCAAGCTGAGTTGGTGCCAGGCTCCTCTGTGTCCTGGCTGGGGCTGGCACAGCTGGGGCTGCCAACTTCCTCCTGGCAAGACAGACCGGGGCAGCCGTGGCCCCTGCAAGCAGTGTGACACAGCCACCCCCGTGGCTGCATGTGTGTCTGGCTCAGAAAAGCACAGGGGAATTATATTTAGTGCCCAGCTGGCGGGCCGGAGCTGAGGCACGTTCCCCAGCAGGCGAAGGTGAGTCAGGAGCAGGAGGCTGGACACTCTGGGGAGGAGAGAGGGGCTGCTCCCAGCCCGGGCCATGCTCTGGGATGCTGCTCCCAGCCTGTGCCACGCTCTGGGATGCTGCTCCCAGCCCAGGCCATGCTCTGGGATGCTGCTCCCAGCCCAGGCCATGCTCTGGGATGCTGCTCCCAGCCCAGGCCATGCTCTGGGATGCTGCTCCCAGCCCAGGCCATGCTCTGGGATGCTGCTCCCAGCCTGTGCCACGCTCTGGGATGCTGCTCCCAGCCCGGGCCACGCTCTGGGATGCTGCTCCCAGCCTGTGCCACGCTCTGGGATGCTGCTCCCTGCCCGGGCCATGCTCTGGGATGCTGCTCCCAGCCCAGGACATGCTCTGGGATGCTGCTCCCAGCCTGTGCCACGCTCTGGGATGCTGCTCCCAGCCCGGGCACGCTCTGGGATGCTGCTCCCAGCCTGTGCCACGCTCTGGGATGCTGCTCCCAGCCTGTGCCACGCTCTGGGATGCTGCTCCCAGCCTGGGCCATGCTCTGGGATGCTGCTCCCAGCCTGTGCCACGCTCTGGGATGCTGCTCCCAGCCCAGGCCATGCTCTGGGATGCTGCTCCCAGCCCAGGCCACGCTCTGGGATGCTGCTCCCAGCCTGTGCCACGCTCTGGGATGCTGCTCCCAGCCCGGGCCACGCTCTGGGATGCTGCTCCCTGTCCGGGCCATGCTCTGGGATGCTGCTCCCAGCCCGGGCACGCTCTGGGATGCTGCTCCCAGCCCAGGGCACGCTCTGGGATGCTGCTCCCAGCCCGGGCACGCTCTGGGATGCTGCTCCCTGCCCGGGCCATGCTCTGGGATGCTGCTCCCAGCCTGTGCCACGCTCTGGGATGCTGCTCCCAGCCCAGGGCGCGCTCTGGGATGCTGCTCCCAGCCTGTGCCACGCTCTGGGATGCTGCTCCCAGCCCAGGACACGCTCTGGGATGCTGCTCCCAGTCTGGGCCACGCTCTGTAAATGCATCTCTGAGGGCTGAGGTGGCTGCTGTCAGCTACCAGCAAGGAGGCACAGGAGCCTCCTGCTTCTTGCACTGCCTCCAGAGAGGAGGAGTGTGCCTAGCCCCCAGTTCCTGACGGGGACAGGGATGACAGAGATCTCAAATGGCAACAGCTCACTCTGCAGGGACTGGTTCAGCCCGGAGCCACAGCCAGCGTCCCTTTCTGAGGGACAAGTGGCACCTGCAGGGCTGTGTGTCACACACCAGTCCCAGCTGCCCTGGAGGTTTCCGGGGCTGTGCAGAGAGCCCGGGGCCGAAGGGCCCCACACGGAGCTCAGCTATTTATAGAGGGCTCGTCTGAGGCACGGCAGCGCTGCCGCGAGGAGCCGGGGTGAAACCACGCGTGGTCACCGAGGTGCTTGTGGTGCCTGTGCTCACACAGCCCTGCCGGGCAGCGACACAGCTCAGGGACCCTGCTCCAGCTCTGGGGCTCAGCTGGGCCCGGGGGACACAGGGGCAGTGCCCCAGAAGCTCCCGTGCCTGTGCACTGGCTGCAGCCTGGGCCGGGCTCAGCCCGTGTGCCCTGCGGATGCCAGGGGAGTGGGACATTGTGGGACAGAGCCCAGGGGCCTGTGGCACAGCAGGAGCCAGCTCCACTAGCCACAGCATGGACTAGAAGTGACCTTAAAGCCCACCCAGTGCCACCCTTGCCATGCAGGGACACATCCCACTGTGCCAGGCTGCTCCAGCCCCAGTGCCCAGCCTGGCCTTGGGCACTGCCAGGGATCCAGGGGCAGCCCCAGCTGCTCTGGGCACCCTGTGCCAGCCCTGCCCACCCTGCCAGGAACAATTCCTCATTGCCAAGATCCCATCCATTGCTGCCCTCTGGCACTGGCAGCCATTCCCTGGGTGCTGTCCCTGCAGGCCTTGTCCCCAGTCCCTCTGCAGCTCTCCTGGAGCCCCTTCAGGCCCTGCCAGGGGCTCTGAGCTCTCCTGGAGCTTCTCCTCTCCAGGGGAGCCCCCCCAGCTCTGCCAGCCTGGCTCCAGAGGGGCTCCAGCCCTGTGAGCATCTCTGTGACCCCTCTGATGGCCTGAGCCAGCCAGCCTGGTGGCCACCACATGCACACACTGGTGTCTGCTGGGGCCACCAGCCCTGAGCTGGGGGGGGGGGAAAGTGTGTTTGCAAACAAGAAGTGAAACTGCTCTGCCCCACTGCCCAGCTCTGCAGCTCAGGGCTGGGGGAAGGAGGGTTTTAAGGGCGAGCAGCCAGCCAGGAACAGCAGAGCTGCCAGCCCAGGTGGGCACTGCCACACCATGGCCGAGCACCAACCATGGGGTGCAGTGATCAGCCACAGATGAAAGCTCCCAGGCTCCATTTCCCTTTTCCACAGAATCTCCCGCCTCTGCTTTGCCCCCTCCTCTCCTTTTCTCTTTCTCCCCTCCCACAGAGCTTTGTTTTCCTTTCTCTCACCATTTGCCACCTCGAAACTGGAAACCGCCTGTACTTCCCCATTGCAAACCAGTTCCTCTGCACCTTCCTGCCTCGCAGAGCAGCAGTTGCAACAGGAGCCCCGCCGGATGAGAAGCTTTTGCAAGACCAATTCCTGTCCCTGCTACAATGCCAGAGCTGGGGAGCTTCATCCCTGCCAGCAGCACTCAAAGCAGTGCCAGCTGTGGGGCGGGGATGGCACAGCCCCCTGTTCCCTCCTCCTTCCAGCTCCCCACACGGAGCTTGTCCTGGAGATGGTCCCAGGTTTGGCCCTGGAGAACCTGAACCCTGTGGGGACCCTCTGCTGGGGAGGAGGGAAGGACAGAACACCGTGGGACCGGAGCCATCCCTCGCCTGTCCCCTCCTGCCATCGCCAGCTCCAGGGCTGGGGACAGCAAATGTGAACAAAGGGCCCACAAGGGACACAAACAGAGCCAGAGTCTGTCCCCAAGGTGCCGTGATGCACACGGAGGGACAGCTGTGCCCTGGCCTTAAGCAGCCCCAGGAGCATGGCTGGGCTGCCCAAGCCCTCGGATGTGGCAGTGGCACGCCCGTGTCCCGCCCTGCCGAGCCAGGCAAGCCGCGGCTGTCACGGGAGCTGTGCCGAGCCTGCCAGGGCCACCAGCCGTGAGCAGAGGGCTTGGGGCCTGAGGAATCCAGGCAGAGAGTGGGACAAGCCCCAGGAGACCCTGCTCAGCCCGGAGGATCCGTGGGAATGCCGGGCGGTACGAGCCCAACGCGCAGCTGCAGAGTGACCCGAAGTGCCTTAGCCAAAGGTGACGCCTGGTGGTGTGACAGGCACTGTGCCATCTTCACCCCGACACAGCCGGTCTGGGAGCTGTGTCACCCCTTCCCCTACCCGCCACCGCCGTGCCCTGGGCGACAGCTCCATCCTGTGGCCGCGCATGGAGCGGGCGGGGACACCGGAGCTGGCACAGGGACACCCGAGCTGGCACAGGGACACCCGAGCTGGCACAGGGACACCACAGCCCCCGTGGCCTCGGGTCAGGGCTGGCCCTGGAGGGCTCCTGTCTCCTCGGGCAAACCCCCAGCTTTGGGGGGACCACGCAGCTCCCCTCCAGCAGCAGGGTGTGCCAGGATGGGAGGAGGAAGTGACTGGTGGCACTGTGCCAGGTGGTGGCACGCTCAGCCAAGGTGTCACCACGTTCCCTGCCCCACGGATGTGCAGATTCCTTCAGTCCATGGGTAGAGTCACAGAAACCAAGGAGGCAGGAAAATCCCTCTGAGACCAGAGTGCCACTGCACCCAGCAGTGCCAAGGCCACATTAACCCATGTCCCCAAGTGTCACATCCACATGGCTGTAAAATCCCTGCAGGGATGTGACTCCAGCCCTGGCCTGGGCAGCCGTGCCAGGGCTGGACAGCCCTGCCTAGGAAGCAATTTTCCCAATATCCAGTGTGAACCTCCCCGGTACAGCTTGAGGATGATTGCTCCTGTCCTGTCCCTGTTCCCTGGGAGCAGGGCCCAACACCCCCGGCTGTCCCCTCCTGTCAGGAGTTGTACAGAGCCAGAAAGTCACCCCTGAGCCTCCTTTGCTCCAGGCTGAGCTCCTTCAGCCCCTTCCCCAGCTGCATTCCCCTCCCTGGCCATGCTCCAGCCCTCCAAAGGCTCTCTGGTCCCGAGGGGCCCAGAGCTGAGCCCAGGATCTGGGGTGCCTCACCCCTGCCCATTGCAGGGGAGATGAACCAGCCCCAGTGGGTGACGTGGCAGGGGAGGAGATGCAGAGCCTCAGAGGTCTCACCCAGAAAAAAGACAAGCCACAACAATATGACAGAAATAAAGGAAGCTGTGGGAAAGCTGCCAGGGAATGACTACAAGCTCCCGCTATTCCCATATCAGCAGAGAGAACAAATCACTTCCCAGTGAACGAGGAGGGCCTCAGCATCTCCACAAGCCTCTTTCCTAAGGAGCCTTACAGCCAAACAGCTGCTGGAAGCTTCTTTCCCAGGCCTCTGGAGTCAGGCAGCAGGGACACGCTTGGTGAATTGGCGGAAGGGGAGGACAAGAAGTGTGACGGAGCAGGAGCTGCTCCTGGACTGCAGAGCTGGGCCCAAGCACTCATCCTGCTGGGATTGCAGAGCTGGGCCCCCAGCACTCATCCTGACAGGGCTGCAGAGCTGGGCCCCAGCACTCATCCTGCTGGGACTGCAGAGCTCAGCCCCCAACACTCATCCTGACAGGGCTGCAGAGCTGGGCCCCCAGCACTCATCCTGCTGGGATTGCAGAGCTGGGCCCCAGCACTCATCCTGCTGGGACTGCAGAGCTGGGAACCCCAGCACTCATCCTGCTGGGATTGCAGAGCTGGGCCCCAGCACTCATCCTGCTGGGATTGCAGAGCTGGGCCCCAGCACTCATCCTGCTGGGATTGCAGAGCTGGGCCCCAGCACTCATCCTGCTGGGATTGCAGAGCTGGGCCCCAGCACTCATCCTGCTGGGATTGCAGAGCTGGGCCCCAGCACTCATCCTGCTGGGATTGCAGAGCTGGGCCCCCCAGCACTCATCCTGCTGGGACTGCAGAGCTGGGTCCCCAGCACTCATCCTGCTGGGATTGCAGAGCTGGGCCCAAGCACTCATCCTGCTGGGATTGCCGAGCTGGGAACCCCAGCACTCATCCTGACAGGGCTGCAGAGCTGGGCCCCCCAGCACTCATCCTGCTGGGAACAGGCCCCAGGCACAGCACCCACCCTGCAGCCCTGCTCACAGCCCCTTGGGAGAGGCTTGTCCAGCCCTCGCCAGCCTCACAGCATGGGACACAGGCACACACCTCCCAAGGGCTCTGCTCTGCCCACTGCCACCTTCCTGGAGCAGCACAGCCCTGGGACCCCTCCCCATTTAACACCGGGATCACAAGGGCTGGACTGGGATCACTGGGAGGAGCATCCCGAGGGGAAGGGACAGAGAGATGCAGGCAGTCCAAATCCACAGGTGAAGGCAAGCATGCTGGAGCCACGTGGGCACAAAAACAGGGCCTCACAGCCTCAAACCTGGATGTCCTGCCCTGCCCGTGGCTGCCAGTGCCCACAGTCCAGGACCAAGCTGGATGTCCTGCCCACCTGCCCCACAATCCAGGACCAAGCTGGATGTCCTGCCCACCTGCCCCACAATCCAGGACCAAGCTGGATGTCCTGCCCACCTGCCCCACAATCCAGGACCAAGCTGGATGTCCTGCCCACCTGCCCCACAATCCAGGACTAACGTGGATGTCCTGCCCACCTGCCCCACAATCCAGGACAAACCTGGATGTCCTGTCCAAGGCCCAGGACTCACACCACAAACCAGCACAGCACAGAAGCTGCAGCCAGGCAATGGGGCCAGGAGCCCCTGGCTGGATCTTTCACCAGACCCACTGCCCCCAGAGCCAGCCCCTGCACCCCCTGACCCTTCCCCAGAAAAGGAGCCAGAGCCAGCCTGCTCACAGCCATTCTGGAGCAAAGGGAGAACTCCTGCTGCCCACTGCTCCCAGCTTGCAGGACAGCAATTCCCAGCACAGGGAAGCCAACTTCAGCTTAGAAACAGGCACGGAGAAGGGATGAGCAATCCCAGTCCACAGGGATGCTAAGTGGTTTCCAATAGGATCTCTCAATGGAAACATAATCAGATACTGGGAGGAAATTCTCCCCTGTGAGGGTGGGCAGGGCTGGCACAGGGTGCCCAGAGCAGCTGGGGCTGCCCCTGGATCCCTGGCAGTGCCCAAAGGCCAGGCTGGACACTGGGGCTGGAGCAGCCTGGCACAGGGGAAGGTGTCCCTGCCATGGCACTGGGTGGGATCTGAGGTCCCTTCTCACCCAAACCATTCTGTGGTTCCACGATAAAACCAGAAAGTAAGAAATGAAAAGCTTCCTCCCCATTTTGCTTTGGTAAATGGATTTTGGTGAGTTCTTCTGTTTCACCTGCTGCTGTTGGCTCCTCTAGCAGCTGCTCAGGGGCATTTCACAAGCAAGGATAGACACAAGATAGACTGGATAGTGCCACTCCAGAGCCCCTGCCAACGCCCAGCATGGCCCCAGAGCCCCCTCCCCACTCCCAGCACAGAGAGAAGAAAGGAAAGTGTCTGTACCTCGGGACTTACTGTGTGTTTCTTAGTCATTCTCCAGAGGATGCAGGTGAGCAGCATGTGGCCCAGGGCCGACGTGATGAACACGATGAAGGCATTTTCGTGGATTGCTGGATTGACAAACAACAGGCTTCCTGTTCAATCCAAGCCAGGAGCACAAGGGGAACACGGGGCAAGGTTTGGGAGGGCTTTGTGCTCTGCTGGGAGCCCCAGCACCCCGGAGATGCTGGGACTCCAGCGGGGTCTTGGCAGGAGACAGGCACAGCACAGCTCCATAACCTGCTTGTGCTGCCTCAGGGGCCCCTGGAAGGTGATAAAAGTGCCTAGAAGACTTATCCCACAGTGCCAGGAGGGTGCTTCTGTGCTCTGGGACCATCACTTCACATGGCTGTAAACTCAGGGACCCTTGAGAGCAGATTAGCATTACCACTGTTGTTCTAGGGATGGGGAAACTGAGGCACAGGGAGGGGGGGTGCAGAGTAAGCCAGTCCAAAATCCAGAAAAGTCCATCTTCTGGCCCCCTGCATTATCCACCTGCCCATGAGCAGCATCAACAGCCTCATCTGCAGCACTGAGGTTGCCTTGTGCATACCTGGACGAGCCCAGGTACAGGATCAGGCTGGGAAAGCAGCTGGAGCAAGGCCAAGGCAGAGCTGCTCCCAAGGCCCCAAACCCCACACGACCCCTGCACCTCCAGGTGAGAGATCTTCCTAGGTGCTGCTCTGAAAAGGAACTTCCAGCCCCTTCTGCAGAAGCTGAACCTCAGGCTGAATTCCCAACCCCCTGAACACCAGGAATGACCCTGAATTCCCCCCACCTGAACACCAGGAATGACCCTGAATTCCCAACCCCCTGAACACCAGGAATGACCCTGAATTCGCCCCACCTGAACACCAGGAATGACCCTGAATTCCCAGCCCCCTGAACACCAGGAATGACCCTGAATTCCCAGCCCCCTGAACACCAGGAATGACCCTGAATTCCCAGCCCCCTGAACACCAGGAATGACCCTGAATTCCCAGCCCCCTGAACACCAGGAATGACCCTGAATTCCCAGCCCCCTGAACACCAGGAATGACCCTGAATTCCCAACCCCCTGAACACCAGGAATGACCCTGAATTCCCCCATCTGAACACCAGGAATAACCCTGAATTCCCAACCCCTTGAACACCAGGAATAACCCTGAGTTCCCAACCCCCTGAACACCAGGAATGACCCTGAATTCCCCCACCTGAACACCAGGAATGACCCTGAATTCCCCCACCTGAACACCAGGAATGACCCTGAATTCCCCCACCTGAACACCAGGAATGACCCTGAATTCCCCCACCTGAACACCAGGAATGACCATGCCTGTCTGCCCTGTCCCTGCAGGGGAAGGGAAGCACGTGAGGAGTGAGGTGCCAGCAGGTGGGAGAGGTCAGACCGGGGTGTCCTGCAGGGATGATTAACCTGAGCACGGCAGCTCAGGGCTGAAACTTTCCCCAGAGCTGGGGATTAGTCTGGGGTGAGGATCCCAGGAAGTGGGTCAGCCTCAGCTCCCAGGGCTCTGCCCCAGCTAGCCAAACCTCAAAGCAGCGCCTGGATTTCCAAGGGAAGAGCCCTGGCCTGGACAAGCTGGAGAAGCCCCTGGGGCAGGTCAGGCTGCAGACCCTGCCATCAGGGGGGCACTGGGACACCTTGCCATGGGGACAGGGAATGCTGGCAGGAGACAAGGAGCTGGATAAGGACAGGTCCCAGACCAGAGACCTCCATCAGCAGGAGGTTCCTCTCTGCCATCCCAGTCACTGGGCTCCACCATGGACCATCCTCACCCGAAAGGCTGGGGGAGATCCCAGGACTCTGCTCAAAGCACCACAGCCCTGAACCCCAGAACAGTTTGGGTTGGGAAGGACCTTAAAAACATTTCCATGGGGACATCCTGGGCATGGATGTGGGACACGGGGCCATGGCAGGGACATCCTTCACTGTCCCAGGCTGCTCCAAGCCCCAATGTCCAATCTGGTGTTGGACACTGCCAGGGATCCAGGGGCCTTCACCACCCTCCAGGGAACAATTCCTAATTCCCAGTATCCCATCCAGCCCTGCCCTCTGGCAGTGGGAAGCCATTCCCCTTGTCCTGGCACTCCATTCTTAGTTCAGAGTCCCTCTCCAGCCCACAGCTGGACACAATACCCATCATCACCATCCTGCTGTGCAGGGAAAGCCAACACATGACTGTCCTGCAGATTTATCCCAGCACTGCAACAGCACCACCTTGCTGGCTCCTGCATTTCAGTGCTCAGTTAACCCCTGGTGCCTCCTCCAGACCTTAGGAGGAAGTAGCAGCTGCAGATCAGCACTGGCACTCATGCTCTTCTGAGATGAGACCATGTGGGGGAAGAGAATTTCCCAGCCTGTTATGGTCAGGTTTTGGACACATGGATTTAACCTGAAAAATTCAGATTCTGTTTCCAGGAACTATTAGAGGGCTGGAGCCCCTCTGCTCTGGAGCCAGGCTGGGAGAGCTGGGGGGGCTCCCCTGGAGAGGAGAAGCTCCAGGAGAGCTCAGAGCCCCTGGCAGGGCCTGAAGGGCTCCAGGAGAGCTGCAGAGGGACTGGGGACAAGGCCTGCAGGGACAGCACCCAGGGAATGGCTGCCAGTGCCAGAGGGCAGCAATGGATGGGATCTTGGCAGTGAGGAATTGTTCCCTGGCAGGGTGGGCAGGGCTGGCACAGGGTGCCCAGAGCAGCTGGGGCTGCCCCTGGATCCCTGGCAGTGCCCAAGGCCAGGCTGGGCACTGGGGCTGGAGCAGCCTGGCACAGGGGGAGGTGTCCCTGCCATGGCAGGGTGGCACTGGGTGGGCTCTGAGGTCCCTTCCCAATCTAAACCAGGCATTCTGTGATTCTATGAAATTTTCCCCAGCAGTTCCTGGGGAGGGTAGGTGAAGGCAGCTGGAGCAGAGCCAGCTCAGAGCCCAGCTCTGCTGTGGGAAAGGAGAGGAAGCAGGATGGGTTCTGCCCCACCTCGCTGACCCGCCCTCAGCCTGGATCAGGCCTCAGCACTGGGTGGAACCAGGTGCCAAGGCCTGGTCCAGGCTCCATCCCCAGCCTGAACCCACGCTTCAACCAAGCATCAGCACCCAAGAACTGTGTGAAGAGCAGGGCTATTTGCACGCTATGCACACTTCATTCCTCTACAACTACTAACTCTAATGGCATCTCTGGGGGCTTTTAACTGTTTTTTCTCTCCCAGCAGCCTCATTGCAAGCAGTGGCCCAAGGCAGGGCGCAGCAGGGCAGGGCCCGGGCGGGGCAGGGGCGTGACACCTACCATAGTTTTCGGTGGAGGACACGTAGGTGAGGATGAGGAGGGCGAAGTTCTCGAGCAGGTTGAGCAGCAGGGTGGCGTGGCACAGGCGCAGGTAGCGGGGGTGCGGGCAGTGGCAGCTCTGGTAGTGGTTCCAGTAGGCCAGGGCCACGAGGAGGCGCGGGGCCGAGTGCAGGCCGATGCACAGGCGCCACACGTAGCGCTGCGGGGTCTCGCCGCCGATGGCCGCGCTGATGGACGGCAGGTAGTTGGGCACCTGAGGGGACACGGGCTCGTGGGGACAGGGACCCGCCACAGCCTCGCAGCCAGCCTCTCCCGGACGCTGAAACTGTCCTTTTTTAAATTGTGAATGAGGTTATTCCTAGCCCCAAAGCCAGGGAATGTATCATGGCAGTGCCCCGGTGCATCCCACAGGGCCATGGATCCCACAGCCCTGCTGGGGGCCCTGCCCAGGTACCTGCTCAGGTTTCTCACCTGTACACTCCTGATTGTCCCTAGAGTCCCAGAATGGGTTCAGCTGAAGGACCTTAAGGACCAGGGACACCTCCCACTGTGCCAGGCTGCTCCAGCCCCAGTGTCCAGCCTGGCCTTGGGCACTGCCAGGGATCCAGGGGCAGCCCCAGCTGCTCTGGGCACCCTGTGCCAGCCCTGCCCACCCTGCCAGGGAAGAATTCCTCATGGCCAAGGTCCCATCCAGCCCTGCCCCCTGGCACTGGCAGCCATTCCCCCTTTCCTGGCACTCCAGGCCCTGCTCACGTTCTCCTGCTGGAGTGAGCTGACTCCAGCCTCCATTCCCAGCGGTGTCCAGCTGCTCATCCAGCAGCCTGAAAGCCCCGAGCCAATCCCACATGGAGCTCCAGGCCCTCCCTCCCCAGACACCTGTGGCTCCTCTGAACTCCAGCAGCTCTGGACCAACCCCTCCCCAGAACGATGCATTTCCCTTCAGCTTCCCCACCTTTATTCCTCATTGCAGTAACCCCCAGCGTGCCCAGCCCCGACACCAGCCTGACCAGCCTGTGCTGCCTTCAGTCCCAGCACAAAGCCAAACCTGCTGCTGCCGGTCCTGAGGCACCACAAGGACCATGAAACAATGCAGCTGGTTCTGGATTCGGGAACACTCTGGGGGGAAAGCCCTGGAGAGGAGCCCAGAGGGAGACAGAGCAGGAGAGAGGAATCCAGAAAATGGATAGGAACCCAGGAGGAGAAGGGAGCCCAGAAGGAGGAAGAGGAGGCAGCAGGGGAGACAGAAGAGCCCAGGAGGAGGGAGAGGAGCCCAGGAGCACACAGGAGCTCTGTCACCCCTGAGGGGAGACAGAAGAGCCCAGGAGGAGGGAGAGGAGCCCAGGAGCACAGAGGAGCTCTGTCACCCCCAGGCACACGGGTTTCTCCCAGGCAGCCTCTCACCCCACAGTGGGTCGCAGTGGTCTCGCGGAAGTTGAAGAGCAGAGACCAGATGACACAGAAGAGGAAGCCAAAGAGGGGGCAGAACACAGTGCCGAGGGCCAGCGTGGTGAAACGCAGCCGGAACAGGATCCCGTCCCGATCCAGCGGCAGCGGCACCTGCAGCATCTTGGACACCTGGGAAAAACAAAGCAATGTCTCACTGGGGTGCTCTGTCCTGCCCCGGGCAGGGTGACAAGGGGGGATCAGTCACAGGCTGGGCTCTGTGACACTGGGGGCTTTTGGAAACTCTGGGATTCCACCCAGCCCCACACAGCCCTGGGCAGGGACCCCACATGGCTCAGCCCCTCACACCCTGACTGACCCCACAGACACACAGCCCAGCCCCTCACACCCCCTGGGACCCCACAGGCACACAGCAGGGCAGGGCAGGGCAGGGCCGTCCCTGCAGCTCTCCAGAGGGATCTGGCAGGAAGGACACGTGAACCCTGTCCCGTGGCATCCATCCAGACCATTCCCCGTGCTCGAGGCAGCGCTGACACAGCCGGGCCACCGCTGTCAGTCCCGCCGCGAGCTGTGGCACCCCCAGCCCGATTCTCATAGCCCCTCTCCCCCAGCCTGTCTCCCACAGCCCCTCTTGCCCAGCCAGGCTCTCATAGTCCCGGCTCCTCCAGCCCCCAGCCTGTCTCTCACAGCCCGGCTCCCCCAGTCCCGTTCCCCCCAGCCCCGGCTCCCTCAGCCCCCGGCTCCCCTAGCCCCCGGCTCCCCTAGCCCCCGGCTCCCCTCAGCCCCGGCTCCCCTCAGCCCCCGGCTCTCCCAGTCCCGTTCCCCACAGCCCCGGCTCCCCACAGCCCCCGGCTCCCCCCAGCCCCCGGCTCCCCCCAGCCTGTCTCTCACAGCCCCGGCTCCCCACAGCCCCCGGCTCCCCACAGCCCCGGCTCCCCACAGCCCCCGGCTCCCCACAGCCCCCGGCTCCCCACAGCCCCCGGCTCTCCCCAGCCTGTCTCTCACAGCCCCGGCTCCCCTCAGCCCCGGCTCCCTCAGCACCGTTCCCCCCAGCCCCGTTCCCTCAGCCCCCAGCTCCCCCCAGCCCCGGCTCCCCCGGCCCGCGCTCGCCCCGCCGCACCCGGCTCTGCACGGGCAGCGCTGCCTGGAGCTGGGCCAGGGCAGAGTTAGCTTGGATGTTGTGAAAGGCTCTTCCCCAGAGGCTGCTGGCACTGCCCAGGGAATGGGCACGGCCCCGAGGCTGCCAGAGCTCCAGGAGCCTTTGGCAGCACTGCCAGGGGTGCCCAGGCTGGGCTTGGGGGGTCCCATCAATGATCCCCGTGGGTCCCTTCAGCTCAGGCCGTTCCACGGCTCCACAGCCCCGGTCAGGCGGCACAAGCGCCCCACACAGCACACCGCGGCTCGTCACTCGGGAACGCGGGGCCCGGCCCCTCTGCAGCCGGGCACACCCCACAGCAGGGCTCCCCCAGCCCCGAGGGATCCGGCCGGGCTGGGTCCCCCCTCCCCACGGCCCGGCTGCGGCACAAATCCGATTTACGGACAATCCCCGAGCCGTCTGGGCAGCGCCCCAGGGCACCTGGAGCCCCGGCAGCGGGGGAGCGAGCCCCGCCGAGGGCACCGACCCCGAGCGCCGAGGGGCGCAGAGCCCAGCCCCACCAGAATCATTCGAGGACAAATCAAAGAGAAAAGGGGGCTCCAAAGGGCCGGGGCTGGCTGCGGAGGGGGGTCCCGGCCGGCCCAGGGGCCCCTCAAGGGAGCCCCCAGACCCTGCTCCTCCCTGGGGGGCTCGGCCGCAGCTCCCCCAGGGCAGGAGCCCCCCGACCCTGCTCCTCCCTGCCCCCGGGGGGCTCGCCCAAACAAAAGGCAAACCCTCCGTACCTCGCGTTGAACGGCCCCGAGCTGTCCTGCAGGAGAGGGGCTGCACCCCCGGTACCGCTCACCCCCGGCACCCCTCTGAGGCGCCCCCCGCCCCCAGGCTCCCGCAGTGACTGACCCCCTCCCCGGGACCCCGCTCACCGCTCAGCCGCCCCGGCGCTGCCCCATGGCCCGGCCCGGCAGCCCCACCACGCCTCCTCCTCTTCCTCCCTTTCTCCCTCCTCTTCCTCTCCGCCCCCCAAACCCGCCGCGGCCCCTTTAAGAGGCGGGGCCAAGCTCCCGCGCGCCGCGACACACCATTGGTCCTCGCGGCGGGAGCCCCGCCCCCCTCAAACGCCCCGGATGTCAGGGTGGCGCCGCGACACGGGCCGTTCTGGACCCTTCCGCGGCGCCGCGCCCCGCCCTCTCCGCCGCCCGTCCCACCAATGGGCGCTCAGTGCGCGGCGCCGCTTGGCCCAATCAGCGCCGAGCTGCGGGCGGGGGCGGCGCGGCGCGGCCAATGGGCGGCGGGCGGGGCGGGGCCGGGGCGGCGCGCGGGGCAGGCCGGGAGCGCGCGCGCGGGCTGTGACGCAGCTGCGGCCCCGTGAGGCGGCGGCGGCGGCACCGCGGGCCCGACCCGGCCCGGCCGCTGCGAGCGGCGCTCCCGGCGCCCACGGTGAGCCCCGCCGCCCGCCCCGCGCCGGGCACGCCGCGCCCTGCCCGCCCTGCCCGCCCGCCGCGGCGGCGGCGCCGGCGCCAGGCCTTTTGTGCCGCGGGACCGGGCGGTCCCGGAGCGGGGGAGGCCCCGGGATGGAGGGAGGGCCGGAGGGAGGCGGGAAGGCCTGGGCGGGTGGGGTTTCCCGGCAGCCGTGCCCCGGCCGTCTGCGGAGTGCCGGGCCGCTTTTGGGGGATTTTTAGGCCTTTTTGGTCGTCGCGGTGCGGGTCCGGTTGGAGATTGCGGGTGTTTTCCGCGGGGGATAGGCGGCTGTGGATGCGGGTAACGGCCCGGCGGTGCCCGGGGCCGGGAGTTATTTACTGCCGTGTTAATTAGTCGTGGTTTAAAGTTGGGTTGGTTACGTGTGACTTAAAGTTCTGTGGATGACACGGGTTTGTTTGGGGGGGTTTGTGCTGCTGCTGTTAAACTTCAGCTGGAGCCTTTGGGCTGGGGGTGCAGCGAGTGGGAGGGGGGTGCTGTGTGAAACCCTTGGCTTTTGCTGATTCTGGCCCAGCTCTTGGGCTCACAGAATCCCCAAATCCCCGGGACTGGCAGAGCCCTGCCAGCCCAGGCAGTGCCAGCTGTGCCCCATGGCCACCTTGTCCCCAGCCCAGAGCACTCAGTGCCACCTGCAGGGGACACCTGCAGGGATGGGCACTGCCAAGCTCCCTGGGCAGCCCCTGCCAAGGCCTGAGCACCCTTTCCATGGGCAAATTCCTGCTGCTGGCCCAGCTGAGCCTGCCCTGGCCCAGCCTGAGGCCGTTCCCTCTGCTCCTGTCCCTGTTCCCTGGAGCAGAGCCCGACCCCCCCGGCTGTCCCCTCCTGCCAGGGACTTGTGCAGAGCCACAAGGGCCCCTGAGCCTCCTTTGCTCCAGCCTCAGCCCCTTCCCAGCTCCTCAGCAATTCTCCAGCCCCTTCCCAGCTCCTCAGCAATTCTCCAGCCCCTTCCCAGCTCCCTCAGCAATTCTCCAGCCCCTTCCCAGCTCCTCAGCAATTCTCCAGCCCCTTCCCAGCTCCCTCAGCAATTCTCCAGCCCCTTCCCAGCTCCTCAGCAATTCTCCAGCCCCTTCCCAGCTCCGTTCCCTGCTCTGGACACGCTCCAGCCCCTCCAGGTCTCTTTCCCAGAACTGGGCACAGCCCTCAAGGTGCAGGGGAGGAGGGGTGGGTTTGAAGTAGAACAGAATGCTTGCTGCGGGAGGGGGAAATCTTTCCATAACGTGCTTTCTCTTAGAATATGATTTTTTAGTTTTCCTCTTAGGTAGAGTTTGGCGTTTAGTGACCTCAGGACAATGTGGGAGCAGTGACTTAGCAAAGAGCAGCCACAGAGCATGAGTGACTTGTGAATTTGCAGATAAGGCTGAGAGTCACCACCTCGGAGAGCTGGAAAGTGCAGGTGATTTTTATCTGGCCTGGAAGGGAGCCTTGCACTGGCACAGGGGGAGGTGGCTGAGAATATTCCATAGGAATGGAGAAGTGTGTTTGGGAGCTGGGGGTCAGCCTGGAGAGAAGGATGTGCAGGGTGGACCTTTCCACTCATAACTCCCTGACAGGAGGCTCAGCTGGGCCAGCAGCAGGAATTTGCCCATGGAAAGGGTGCTCAGGCCTTGGCAGGGGCTGCCCAGGGAGCTTGGCAGTGCCCATCCCTGCAGGTGTCCCCTGCAGGTGGCACTGAGTGCTCTGGGCTGGGGACAAGGTGGCCGTGGGGCACAGCTGGCACTGCCTGGGCTGGCAGGGCTGTGCCAGCCCCAGGATCCCAGGGGAGCAGGTGAGGAGGGCTCAGGGTGCTCCTCTCAGCTTGGGGAGCTCTGAGAGTTTGTCAGAGCAGCTTTTCCTGGCTTTTTCCCGGATCCTTTCACTGAAATCTCTTCCTGTGGCAAATGAAGCCTGTAAGGATTTGCCTGTGGGTGTGTGGAGCCCCTTAACCCCAAAGTTCTGGTGTGTGTCTGTTGGAGGTGGCAGTAAATTCATCTTTTTGGTTCTCCTGCCAGGGGAGTGTGGGGTTGGGCTGGTTGTTCTGGGCTGATTTAGTCTCCAGCTGCTCTGGGATGGGGGGAGCTGTGGCTGCTCCAGTCTGGGTTTGGCCATTCCCAGAAGGTGCTGTTGGTGCTATGGAAGCAGACACTTGAGTTTCAGGGATGAGCAGGTGGGTGTGGAGATGTCCCTGGGGGAGGCTGTGCTGGCAGTGCCCAGCCTTGGGCACAGGAAAGGGCAGCTCTGGCTTTCACTGGAGTTGTTGGATTTGGGAATACTCCTGGTGAGGGCCATCCTTGTTCTGCTGTTCTCAGTTCTGCAGTGCTGTGTGTGGCTGTGCTGCCAGGGGGTGCCTGGGAATGTGGGGGAATTCCTGCATTTCCTGCTCAGTGTGGACAGCAGTGGGGTGGTACTAGCATTGCTTTTTGCTAATGGACATTATTTTAGTAATGTGTGTTTTTTCTGGTTAGTATTGTCATTGTCTTCTGGCTAATATGGCTTTCCATGGGTCATTACACCTGTTATGTTTGGTTAACATGGCATTTTTGGGGTAACACTGCCTGTTTTCTAACTTTGACTTTTTCCTGCTAAATGGCTTTTTTGGGTTAACATGACATTTTGTTTTTCTAGTTCTAGCTTTTTCTTTTGTTGCTAGTACTGCTCTTTTGGGGATAATATGAACATTATTCAGGGTAGTACTGGCTTTTTTTGTGAATCTGGCACGTTTTTGGCTAATCTGGAACTTCCAGTGGTGAAGCTGCAGGAAAGCAGCCCACAGTTCCCTGATAGTGTGCCCGGGGAGCTGTGGGGATGATTGTGCTGGGTTTGTTGATAAACTCAGAGAGCTGGAGCAGAGTTTGTAGCTGTTTGTGCTGGGGAGAGGCAGCAGGAACGTGCTGTCAATAAACCGTGGGGGCTGGAGAGGGAATTGGGCCTGGAAAACTCCCCTGGAACAGCAGCTGCTGGGAAGTGCAGAGGTGGGGAGCAGAGGGGGGCTGGATTCCTGTAACCCCTGTGCAGTGCATTCCCCTCTGTCGTGCCTGAAGCAGTTGGCAAAGAGGGTGGAACAGGAAAATCATTCCTGGAAACCCCCAGGATTGCTGTGGGATCGCTGCAGCCCAGGACACAGGCTGAGATGGGCAGGAACTGCAGCCATAATTAAGGGTGACACCTTCATTTTAGGGACACTGATGTTTAGTGACATCTCCTTAGCTCGGTGTCACTGGAATGTTGGTGTCCTTGACCCTCCTGGGGCTGTGGCAGGCTTTGGAATCACACAGTGCCATGGGCTTGGTGCTGAAGGATTCTGGTGGGATTGCTGCCCTCGGCAGTGGGAAATGAGTTTGCAGGGTGAGCTTTCAATAAAACCTCAATTCTGCTTTCCAGGTCTAGGAAGAAAACCTGACAGATCCTGAAAATGTTTAACAAATCCTTTGGAACTCCGTTTGGAGGCAGCACCGGCTTTGGGACAACTTCAACTTTTGGGCAAAGTAAGTGAAATATCCAGGGTGGTTTTAATGAGGTGTCTGTTCCTGGAGTGCAGCTCAGAGAATCCCTTGTGGGATGGAGCTGGGGAGCTGCTGGGTGCTCCAGCTGGCTTGGAAGAGGCTCAGGAGCCTGAGGCTTCACCCCTAGCCAAGCTTTCAGTTCGGGCAGACAACCAGGGTTCCGTGTGTGCTGTGGACATTCCTTCAGTGGACAGAGTGGGAAATGCAGTGCTTAGGGAAGGCTGGGGTGCTCCGGGGCTGGAGCAGCCTGTTGTTGGGAGGGCGTGGGGGGAAGCAGTGTCTGTTCTGGGGCAGTCTGTGGAGCTGCAGCCCCAGGGGCTCACTGGGCTGTGCTTGCAGATGCTGGCTTTGGAACCACCAGCGGAGGAGCCTTCGGGACCTCGGCCTTCGGCTCCAGCAGCAACACGGGCAGCCTGTTCGGGAGCACGCAGAGCAAGCCAGGTACTGCCCGGGGACAAGGGGACAGCCCCGGCCAAGGACCAGCAAAATCCTGCCAAAACCAGCCAAAAAGCGCCCTCCAGGCACAGGACAATGGGGAGCTGCCAGAGCTCCCAAGCAGAGGAGGTTGTGAAGGACTAACAGCCTGTTTCTGTCTGCAGGAGGCTTGTTCGGGTCCACCACCTTCAACCAGCCAGCCACCTCCTCCACCAGCACTGGCTTTGGCTTTGGAACATCCACTGGGACATCAAACAGCCTCTTTGGGACCACCAGCACTGGTGGAAGCCTGTTCTCATCCCAGAACAATGCCTTTGCACAGAACAAACCAGCTGGTTTTGGAAGTGAGTGACACTGGCTCCCCTCTGCTGTTGGGTGGGAGAGCTGTGGGAGCTGGGTGTACCTGGGGCTGGGACAGGTCAGGGTGGGGCTGGGGGTTTCTCCTGGAGGATACAGTGACATCCCTGTGCCCACATGCTCCTGAATCTGTAGCTGTGATTCCAGCCCTACATTTTAAAATGAATTGCCAAAGGTGGTTGGTTGGAATTCTTTATCCTGGGTACTGTTTCGATGCTATTTGATTTTAGGTTTTTATCCTGTGGCAGAGCAGTTGCAATTGGGTTTGTCTGTGTCAGGAGAAGACAGGGGATGCTGTTAAACTCTTCTGTAATTTCATGAGGCAAAAGCAACTGCTTGCAGCCCCTTCTGAAAAAAAAAAAAGGAGCCTCACTGATTATAATAAAGTTACTCTGTTATTTTCTTCCTACTTGTTGGGAATGGAAGGAAACTGCTGTGGTTTGTCTGCTGTTTCTGGGGTGCTGAGTTAAGGACAGTTCTGCAGCAGAGAACTGCATTAGCAGCACCATCAGCTTCCAGCTTTGCTGTCAAATTATTTTTCCTAGCTGTTCTTTCGATTTTCAAACCAGTTTCTAATTTGAATGAAGTATTAGGGTTTAAGTTTTAAATACTTAATTTGGGTTTGTTGTAATGCTGACATTATTTTTTGTGCTTTATTCAGACTTTGGTACGAGCACCAGCAGTGGAGGGCTCTTTGGGACCACCAACACCACTTCCAACCCCTTTGGGAGCACATCTGGCTCTCTCTTTGGCCCAACCAGCTTTACTGCTGCTCCAACTGGCACGACTATTAAATTTAATGTAAGTTCTTCTCTTTCTTCCTAGTCCAGCCCGTTTGCTGTGGGAGGTGTTCAGTTTTGCAGTTGTTTGTGTGATGTCTTGGTCACTGAGGTGAAAAAGAGTTCATGTGGAAGTGTTCTGACCTGATTTGAGAACATCCCTTGTCAACCACTGTAGAATTTCAGGCTTGCTGGGTTTAGAGCCAACGCTGGAGGAGTACAGGAGCTCCTAAAGCTGAGCCTTCCCAGCAGGTGCCGTGGAATTCAAGGTGATCCATGGCAAAGGCTGGCAGCAGTGAGGGTTAGAGACATCCTGGGATGGGGCAGAGTCAGCGCAGCTCTCCTGGGCCAGCCTGGCTCTGGGAATGGCACCTGGAAGGAGAGGAGTGGTGTCCTGCCTCCCCTGGACGAGTCCCCTTTAAGACAGGATTCAGTAACTGCTGCGAAGTTTGGTGGCAGTTGGACCTGGAGGGTGGCCCAGCAGAGGCCTTGGGGAGCTGGGCTACCTGGGGCCTGCTGGAGGAGGGACTGGGGACTGTGTTCCCAACACTTGTTCATGCACATCTCGCCCCTCTTCATGTCCGGACTGAGCTGATGTAAGACTGAGGCTCTGGGGGCAGAGCTGTGCTGCTGCTGCCTGGGCTCTTGCAGTGCTGCAGATTTGTACTTCCACAGCACTGTTAAAAAGAGGGGGGATAGTGAAATTCCTGCTGGGCTCCAGGATTTGTGTCAGAAGCTGAGGTAAACTGCTTTTAAAGTGAAACCGAAAGTAGAATTGCTGGGAGTTGTTTTGAATGTTCCTGTTGCTAATTCCACTGTTGATCATCATTAAACACACATGGGTGAGGCCTCAGCTGTACAAATAATGATGGAATCATAAAACCATGCAGTCACACAAGGCTTGGCTTGGGAGGGACCTCAGAGCCCACCCAGTGCCACCCTGCCATGCAGGGACACCTTCCCCTGTGCCAGGCTGCTCCAGCCCCAGTGCCCAGCCTGGCCTTGGGCACTGCCAGGGATCCAGGGGCAGCCCCAGCTGCTCTGGGCACCCTGTGCCAGCCCTGCCCACCCTGCCAGGGAACAATTCCTCACTGCCAAGATCCCATCCATTGCTGCCCTCTGGCACTGGCAGCCATTCCCTGGGTGCTGTCCCTGCAGCCCTTGTCCCCAGTCCCTCTGCAGCTCTCCTGGAGCCCCTTCAGGCCCTGCCAGGGGCTCTGAGCTCTCCTGGAGCTTCTCCTCTCCCGGTGAGCACCCCCAGCTCTCCCAGCCTGGCTCCAGCCCTGGAGCAGCTCCCTGGCTCCTTGGACTGGCTCCTAGAGCCCCACATCCTCCTGCTGTTGGGTCCCAGGGCTGGGGGCTCTGCAGGTGGGGTCTTGCCCAGGCAAAGCAGTCACCCAGAGCCTCAGGTCTGTGCTAGGTGTAGGATTTCCCAGGATCTGCAGGGAGCTCTGGCTGTGTTCCCCCAAGTCTCCTGGATTTTAACCTGGTCCTTCCTCCCTTCCTGGCAGCCCCCAACCGGCACGGACACCATGGTGAAATCCGGCGTCAGCACCAACATCAACACCAAGCACCAGTGCATCACTGCCATGAAGGAGTACGAGAGCAAGTCCCTCGAGGTCAGTGCAGGGGGCACAGCCTTGCCTCGGGCCTTTCTGGGCCACAGTTACTGTCTGTGCTCGTTAATGCAAAAATACTAATGAACCTTCAATATTGGCATCACACACGAGGGGTGCTGTCACGTAAAACAATTAATGCAGCGCCACGTTAATTGCAGTTGGGTTGAAGTGCTTAATGCAGGTCTGGGAGAGCTGAAATTTCATCTTGTCAGAAGGAATGAGATCCTGTTGGGAACAGCTCTGCTCTGCTGAGATAACAGCAGGATCCCAGGCAGAGCTCAGTTGTTTGTTACAAACTAGTGTTCCCAAGGATTTATCCTGGGGCCTTCCCATTTGGGCTGCTTTGTTTGACCCTTCAAAACAGAGAGTTTATAAAATATCTGAAAAGGCTCTGGGATGTCAAATTGAAGTAAAAACATGGATCTAACTTCAGGTCCCATTTTTAGTGTCCTTGTTTTTAAAAATGTGGTGTTGCAGCTTTTCTTGAGCCTTCACCTTGGTGAAGATGGGGTGCTGTGTGAGTGTGGTAAGGACATTTTCCTGCCCTTGCCCGGGGTAAAAAGAGATGGATTTTCCTCTAGGAACTCCGTTTGGAAGACTACCAGGCAAATAGGAAAGGGCCCACGAATCCTGTAGGAGCAGGAGCAACTGCTGGCTTGTTTGGCTCTTCCACTGCCACGTCCAGCACAGCCACAGGACTTTTTGGCTCTTCCACGACCAATACAGGCTTCTCCTATGGACAGAATAAAACTGCTTTTGGAACCAGTAAGTACTGCCTGGCCCTGGTGTTCCTGTGAGTGCGTGTGCAAATATTCTGTTAAACCATTTAGAGTTCTGTGATGCAAAATGCTGAGACACTGCTGTGGGCTCAGAGCTGTGCTGGTTGCATTGCCAGCATTGACTCGTGCAGCTCCCTGCCATAGGCATCAGTTTTCTTACTTTCCCTTGGAAAAGTTCAAACAACATTGGGATTTTTATTAGGATTTGGTGGAAATCAAAAAGTAAATAGATCAGAGAATTCCAGAATGGTTTGGGTTAGAGGGGACCTTGAAGCCCACCCAGTCTCACTCTGCCATGGGCAGGGACCTTCCACTATCCCAGGCTGCTCCCAGCCCCAGTGTCCAGCCTGGCCTTGGGCACTGCCAGGGATCCAGGGGCAGCCCCAGCTGCTCTGGGCACCCTGTGCCAGCCCTGCCCACCCTGCCAGGGAAGGATTTTTTCCTAGTAATAGATATTTGTGTTTGTGGAATTTGACTGTAAACAGATCCAAAATCCTGCAGGCAGTAGGAATGGAAGTGGTTGTTGGATGAACAGAGACAGGACCCAGGGAGCGCCTGGGGCTGGGCCAGGCCAGGCTGCAGAGCAGGGAAAGGCTCTTCCCCAGAGGCTGCTGGCACTGCCCAGGGAATGGGCACGGCCCCGAGGCTGCCAGAGCTCCAGGAGCCTTTGGCCAGCGCTGCCAGGGGTGCCCAGGCTGGGGCTGGGGGGTCTGGGCAGGGCAGGGCTGGCACTGGGGGATCCCTGGGGGTCTCCCCAGGTCAGGACATTCTGTGACCATTTTAGCTGTGTGCATGCTGGGGTGTTTGTCTGCTGGGCTGGTCTCTAACTCCCGTTGGTGTCCCAGGTACCACCGGCTTTGGCACGGGCACCACCGGGGGGCTCTTTGGGCAGCAGTCCCAGACCACGAGTCTGTTCAACAAACCCTTTGGCCAGGCCACCACCACGCAGAACACCGGCTTCTCCTTCGGGGGCACCAGCACCCTGGGCCAGCCCAACACCAGCACCATGGTAAGGGGGGCTGCAGTGCTCTGCTGCAGCTCTGGGGTGTGCCTCAGAGTCCACTGCAGGGGGTGAAAGGGGGTGCCGAGCTCTGAAGGCTGCGGTGGAGTGAGGAACCTGCTGGCAGTCAGCTTTGTTCCTGACAATTGGAGAACAGGCAGCTGTTCACAAATCATGTACCCCCTCACCTTCTCAAGCAGCTGCTCTCTTGCAACTCCTGTGCTTCCCATCATTTTCACACAGATAATGTCATTCCATTATCAGCTTCTATGGGAATTCAAGTCCTGGGCTTTCTGGTGACAGATGAGCAACATTTGGGGGCTTGTGTGATAGAAAGAGTCTATGTAGTTGTAACTTGTATAACTAGAGGCTTTGGCTCCAGATGTCCTGTGTTGTTTGTGAATTCGTTGTGACTTCTCCCAGAAAACCCTGTGAAATGTTTCTTTTCCATCTCCCTTGCTCAAAGTGATGAGGAAATTCCAATATCCTTTAAATCTTGGAGCATAAATTTTTGTTGTTTTTTTTTTTTAATTTCCTTTTAGTAACTAATTTTTTGGAGGAGGACTAAAGCTTCTGGAATGCTCCTCACCCCTCCTCTTCCCCCAGCACGAGGGCAAATGCAGCATTGTTGTTTTGCCTCATTTTGTGTGTTGGATGTGTTGTTGTCAGTGCTGGACTTGGAAAAGCCTGGGAGCATTACCTTAACCTGGTTCCTTTTTGTAGGGTCTCTTTGGGGTCACCCAGCCCTCACAGCCTGGAGGCCTTTTTGGGACAGCTGCCAATACAAATGCTGGGACTGGATTTGGAACGGGAACTGGCCTTTTTGGACAAGCCAACACGGGATTTGGTGTTGGTGGTTCGGTACGTCTGTGCCTCCGCAATAAAGAGAGAAAACCAAGCAGAGCCCTGTTCTGGGGTGCTGGCTGCACAGAACTCGTGTCAGCTTAGGGATCAGGATGTCTGAGATACAAAAGTCAGGTGGTTTGCTGTACACTGGAGGATAAACAGGTGTAGTAGAGTCGTTTTTTTAACAAGTGATGTGTGGAGTGATAAAAGCAGCAGGAGATTTCAAGGTTCTCAGTGCCTGGGATGCCTCAGCATAGGGTTGGAAATACAGGTTACAAGTTGTGATGAACCAAAACAGCCTTGGTTTTTGATACTCAGTCATTTTGGTTCTGCTGGAGCAAAAATCACAGGATCACTGAGATTGGACAAGTCCTTTAAGCCCCTTGAGTCTGACCCTAAGAGCTGCTTTTGGGGATCTTCCAGCTGGCTTGGGATAACCCCACTCATGGGAGGGTGGGCTGGGGGGCTCAGCTGTGCTTGGCTTTAGTTCTGCTTCCCTGCCTGCAGCCAAACACCAATACAATTCCTGCGCTGTCAACGTCCCAGTTCCCACATTGCTGTTGTTTTCCTTTCAGACGCTGTTTGGGAACAAGCCTGCTGGGTTTGGAGCCACCACGACCAGCGCGCCTTCGTTTGGTACCACCACGGGCGGGGGCCTCTTCGGTAACAACCCTGCTCTGCCCTTAGGAGCCCCTGCAGACCCTTCCAGTCTGGGCACAGGGGAAGAAGTGTGGTTTCAGTCATGTAAATCTGTACTCTGTGTACCACACACTGCAGAGAGCACGTGCTGAGTACTGTAGTGTTGGAATTGTCAGGTGAACGATGGCCCTGGCACAGAGGAATGTGCTGGGTGCTGGGTTGTGCCTTTGCTCTTGGTGGGGCTCCCTGATTTGGGAAGTAGATGGTCAAGTGCCACTGTTTGGGTGAGTCCTTAAGGGAATTTTCAGCCTGGGATGGCCAGGAGAGCCCCTGGGATCCAAGGGAGCATTGGGAAGGGCATTCCCAGGTCAGGAAGGGGATCCTACCCCTCTGCTCAGCTCCAGGGAGCCTCAGCTGGAGTGTCCTGTTCAGTTCTGGGCTCCACAGCTCAAGAAGACCAGGAGCTACTGGAGGGGGTCCAGGGAAGGCCACAGAGATGATTTGGGGTCTGGAGCATCTCTGGTGAGGAGAGGCTGTGGGAGCTGGGCCTGGTCAGTCTGGAGAAGGGAAGGCTGAGAGGGGATCCATCCATCTCATCCCGTCCATCCACCCATCCATCCCTCCATCCCTCCATCCATATACCCCATCCATCCACGTCTCTCCAGAGGTGTCAGGATGGTGCAGACTCTGCTCAGTGGTGCCAGTGGCAGGACAAGGAGCAATGGCCAGGAACTAAAACACAACAATTCCAGCCCAGCCTGAGGAAGAACTTCCTTCCCTGCAGGGGCAGAGCCCTGGAGCAGCTGCCCAGGCAGGGGCTGGAGTCTCCCTGTCTGGGGACATCCCAAAGCCTGGGCACGTTCCTGTCACTGCTGCAGGTGGCCCTGCCTGGCCTGGGTGGGCTCACAGGTCCCTCCCAACTCCACCCATGCTGTAATTCTGTGGTTGAAAACTCTTGAAATCAAGGATTCAGGGAGCAGAGGAGTTTGTTAGGAGGCTGTGAACGCGCTGTGTTGGCACAGCAGCACTGGGAGAATTGGGGTAAAACCAGTGATCCCTGGGCTTGGGCAGGTGTCAGGAGATCCTGCACTGCAGTGAAGGTGAATTGAGTCAGCTCCAGTTCAGCTGTGGCTGTTGTGGTGTGAAGGACCAAAGTCCTGAGGAGCTGGTGGCGTGTTCCTGGTGGCCTCTGGTGTGAGAGCTGATGTTGGGTGGGTGTGACTGAGCAGGAGGAATGTGTAAGGATGGCTGAAGGGAGTGGCAGCTTCTTTCATGGGACTGAACTCTCTCCTGCCTTTTTAATTCTGCATTTCAGAGCAGCAAAAAACCTGTGTCTCTGAGAGGGAGTAGAAGGGGTTGGACCCTGCTGTCCCTGTCCTGTAGTGCTGTTTTGTGTTGGTTATTTAAAGGCAGTGAGGCCTGCCCTGCCTTCAGCTGCTGTGCCAGCCTGCCCATACAGACTCGAGGGAGCTGGCTGAGCTTTTAGGTCCTTCCCAGATCAAGCTCTTTGTAGTTCTCAGTGCTCTGAGCCAGGACAGCACCTTGGCAAGCAGGATTTGACTGGTGAGCAGTCCTGTGTAAGCCTCCCAGGGGTGTGAAAGGTGCTTTTGAGTTCTTGTTCTGCTGCTCAGGGTCTCCATGGCCCTGCAGTGTGTTGGCACTGTCTGGTGGAGACCAGCCTTTGCAGTGTGTGGTTTTGGTTTGCCTAGGTAGCAGTTTGTAGGAGGAATGGAGCTGGATTCCAAGGGGTTGTTGCACACCTGCAGCTTTTCAGTTTAATCCTGGCTTTGTGTGCTAACCAGCCGTGGGATGGGGTCAGCATCTGCAGTAGAACTGAGCTCATGGTAGGTTTGGGGTGGCCTTGTTGCAGCTACAGCTGTGCCCTGGAACTGTGCAGATCTGAGTTCCCACCTGCTCTGTGGTGAGGGTCAGAGAAATGTGTGTGGTATAAACAGGATGAAATGAGGTTTGTTCCCTCCAGGCACTCAAAAAACCCCAGCACGTTTTCCTCCATTGCCAGATAGAGCAGCATCATGTCAGCCCTTTCAGGGAAACTCTGAAGTTTGTAACAAACTGAAAAGCTTAGGAAGGCAGACCAGCATTTTTCTGTGCTGCTTTAATGCTATATTTGTAACTAAAATGTGTTTAGTCCCTTCTTACCAATTGCCAGTTTAACCCGTGCTGCTGGAAACAGTGGGAAATTTGACTTGGCAGGGCTCTTCGACCCTGTGAGGCTTATTAATTTAAATACATGGTTTTAATTTCATCTCTAATGAGCTGCTCATTCTGTTGTTGAAGGTTTTGGTGCCAACACTGCTGGAAATAGCTTGTTTGGAAATAAGCCTGCGACTGGGACTCTGGGCACTGGACTTGGAACAGGGTTTGGAACAGGTAAGCATTTCCCAGCCCATTTCTGGGCAGCTCCAGCATTTCCCAGCCCATTTCTGGGCAGCTCCAGCATTTCCCAGCCCATTTCTGGGCAGCTCCAGCATTTCCCAGCCCATTTCTGGGCAGCTCCAGCATTTCCCAGCCCATTTCTGGGCAGCTCCAGCCCTCAGGCTGCAGTGCTGGTCCAGCCTGGGCATTGCCTGTAGCTGAGTTAGGAAAGGCTGGGTGGGCATGGTTCACCTTCAAGGCAGAATGGCTCAGGGCAGCTCCAGGGGAGCTTCTTAGCACAGTGCCAAGTGGCCTGGTAGAAATGGGGCATCACTGGGACTGGTGAGGTGCTCTGTGCTCAGAGCCTCTGCTCCTGCAGCCTCCCTGGGCATGGGAGCGTTTCCTGCAGTCCAGGAAGGAATGCTTGGTTGTGCCTGTGACCTTGTCAGAGTGCCGTGGTGACTGACAGTGACCTCCCTCTCCTGCCACAGCTCTGGGGGCAGGACAGACGTCCCTGTTTGGAAACACCCAGCCCAAGCTGGGGGGAACGCTGGGGACGGGCGCGTTCGGAGCCCCAGGATTCAACACCTCCACAGCCACCCTGGGCTTCGGGGCCCCTCAGCCTGCTGTAGGTGAGTGTCCCTGAGCCTGCTGCCTGTGCCCACGGGCCTGAGCACAGGAGCACACCCTCCCAAAGGGTTTGGAACAACAGAGCATCTCCGTGGGGCTGCCTCTGTTCTCAGTCACAGTGCAGACCGTGTTATGAGCCTTGTTTTGCTAGCTATATGTATGTTTGTAAAGGAATTCCAAGTTGCTTTACGTGCCCAATAATTGCACTTGTTTTAGAGCACTGTCTTGAAGATTGGTAATTTTCCCAAACTGAATTTGGGGCAGCAAGAATAGATGTGCACAATGAAAAGTTAGGGAAGTACAGCATTGGTTTTTTCACTACTTCCAGATAGGAAAGTCCTAGAGGGCCTTTATTAACAGGAATGCTGTGCCTTTGGGACAAAAATAAGACCCAGTTGTCTCCAGCTTTCCTCTTAACTTCCTGCAGACCCTGACAATAAGACCCTGTTGTTCTGAGAGTGGTTTTGTTGTTCTTTGGGAATGCCCACATCCCACCCTGGCTTTGTTGGAATTAGAATTAAGCTCCTTTTGGTGGCTTGAATGTTTCATGGGGTGAAGTCTTAGAGCATTTTAATAGGAATTAAAATGAAATGCTTTAAGACAGAAAGACAAGATTTAGAATCCATTGTAGAGGGGACTGTATACCTGTATGGTTGTGGTAGCAGTAATGTCAAAGTTCTGCATGAAATGTTTTCCCTGCACACCCTTTCAGAAGCCAGCTGGATTAGTTGAATATTCTGGCAGGCTGGGCTCTTCCCACTGCTCTAGCTCTCTCCACCCTCAGCTTTTCACCCATGAGAACTCAGTAAATATGGTTGGACACTCTGATGGAGGAAGGAGATGTTCTGGGCACTGCTGTGTTTCTCCCTGCCCTGGTTCTGTTCCCAGAGCTCTAAAACTGAAATGCTGCTCCTCTTGTAGCTCTGACAGACCCCAATGCCTCTGCAGCCCAGCAAGCTGTCCTCCAGCAGCACCTCAACAGCCTGACCTACTCGCCCTTTGGGGACTCCCCACTCTTCAGAAACCCCATGTCAGACCCCAAGAAGAAGGAAGAGGTGAGTGCCCATAGCACTGAACTCGTTTTATGGGTGACAGGTGGGATTGGTTGCTCTGTGTGCAGTCCTCACTTCAGTGCCCACTGAGCAGCCAGGTAAGCTGCCCTCTGTGCTCTCCCAGTGGTGCAGTGGCTTTTTACCCCCCAGGACACAAAGTGCTTGATTTTATTCCAGTTGAGTTCCCTGCCCATGGCAGGGGGTTGGAAGTACATGATCTTTAAGGTGCTTTCCATCCCAAACCATTCCATGATTTCCTGCTTTTGCCTGCATCACAGCCTTGGCTGTGGAGTTCCTGTGTTCCCTGCTGCTGATTGGGAATAAAGATGGATTGTTGTTAATGCTTGGAATAATTGTAGTGCTTTGCTTAGGACATCCCTGAGAGTCTCTGATAAACCCTTCCTTGTTGCTTTGTTCAAAAGATGATAAAACAAACACTTCCCAGGCTTTTGGGGTGGTAGGGGAGGTTCTGAGTGTCTGCTGCCCCCGGGCAGGTTCCAGGGGCTGGGGTGAGTCCTGCCTGGCAGCTGGAGCCCGGGGTGCCCATGGACCCAGGCTGATGCTGGGGCTGTGCATGGAGCCCCTAACCTGGGTGCAATTATTGCTCCCCTTTACTTGCACCCCCTTTGCCTTTCAGCGCCCTGGGCTGGAGCACCCCAGAGCTCTGTCCCCATGCCTGAGATGTCCATCTTTGTGTTGCAGAGGCTGAAGCCAACCAACCCAGCAGCCCAGAAGGCCCTGACGACCCCCACCCACTACAAGCTGACCCCGCGCCCCGCCACCCGAGTGCGGCCCAAGGCGCTGCAGTCCGCGGGCTCGGCCAAGTCCCAGCTCTTTGATGGGCTGGATGATGACGAGCCCTCCCTGTCCAACGGAGCCTTCATGCCAAAGTGAGCTTCTCTTTGGTCTCTGAGTCACAATCTTATGGCAGCTGCTGTGTATTTACCCTGAATCTCATGATTTTGTGCTCTGGTTCGTATTGGAAGAACAACACGTTGTCTGTAAGACTTCACTAGAGCTGTTTTCTGTAGAGGAGGTGAAGAGGTTCAGCTTAGACTCTTAAGGCCAAATAAGCTATAAAATGAGGTCAGCCCATGATGGGAGCAAAGCTCCTGTGAAGTCATTGAGGAATTCTTACAAGGAAAGCTTGCACAGGGTGATACTTCCTGCTCCTCAACTGGGAGTGTCAACAGGTTTGCTCATGCCCTTAGTATGGAGGCAGATTTCTGGTGGTTTTATCCCAGCCCTGGTTCTGTTTCAGATCCACAGATGTTTCTGTGAGAAATAAACCATGGATCTGCCCGAGTGAAACTTTGGGTTCAGTTTTTAGGTACATCAGTGGCAGTCAAATGGAAAAGAGATTTTGAAGGGTTTGGAGTTAAGCAGAAACAAAGGGCTAAAAAGCTTAAAGTGACCCTTTTGTAAAATGAGCCTTCCCCTGTGGTCCAGACCTGTGTTTCTAGAAAAGCTGATTTGGGAAACAGAGAACAGACTTTGCTGAACTTGGGCTTTGAGCCTTTCACTGGCTTGTGCTTTTTGCATCTCTATATTAATTAGCCAGAGCCTTGAATGGAATTCCCCAAAAAATTGTAGGATCTCTTGCAGGAGACTGGTTATGTCCTGAGTGTGGGAACAGGTCTTAGAGCTGGTTCCTGGTCCCTGGAGCATCTGAATTAAGTACAATATACACACATATGCAGTGGATAGATCCAAATTTCCCTTTCTTGGTGTTTAGGAAGAGCATCAAGAAGCTGGTTCTGAAGAACCTGAGCAGCAGCAACCTGTTCTCACCTGTGAGCCGAGAGAACGAGGACCTGGCGTCGCCGTCGGAGTACCCGGAGAACGGGGACAGGTGAGCGAGTCACCCTGCAGGCTTTGTCCTCAGAAATGCAGACTGGTTCTGCCTGTCCCTAAATTACTGCTGGACAGCAGCCCCTTCTTCTCGGGCATGTCACTTCTCTGTTCATTGAAAGCAGTTGGCCTGCTGGGAGATGCATTTCCTCCTGCACTAACCATGTGTTCTTCCTGTGTGGGCACTGCCAGGTCACCCCACCCAAAATCCAGGTCAGAGAGCAGGGACTTCATGTTCTGGATGAGTCTCTCTTCCTTCCCTGTAGCAAGAAACCAGGATATTCCTTGGGGGAAGTGCCAAACCTGACTGAGGGGAGAAGACCCTCTGCTGATCAGTCCTCAGTGATGTGGGAATTGCAAGGGAGTGCCACTGATCCTCATGTCTCACACTTCTATTTTCTGTATATATGTGTGTCCTGGTGACCCAGGACAATGTGTTTTGTACAGATTACATTGAGGAGCCTCTAAGGCTACATCCTCCTCCTGCAAAAGCCATAATTCCAACCTCTTCTAAAAAACCTGGGGCCATATTTTAGTTGAACTCTGGTTTTTGGGCCTTGGTTTTCTTTTAATCAGAGGCTGGAAAAAACCTGCCCAGCTCACCATGTTGATTTTATTGAAAGCTACTAAAATAAGAGCTGCTGTGGGAGTGAGGTCACCCTGGCCCTGTGGGCAGAGAGGTGGGGCTGTGGGGTGGATGATGTTACACTCCCTTTTGAGGCTTCTCTCCAGCCTGAGCTCCCTGTTCCACTCAGCACTGCACAGGGCACGTGCCTTAGTCCCAGCGTGTGGGGACTGTCCCAGTCTCACCACTGTCCTTGCTGTAGTGGGAGCCTCATGGCACAGGTGGTCAGGCAGGAGCAGAGGGAAGGGGAATAATCACTGACACTGCAGTTGGTTGTAGGAGTGTACCCCTAATGACAGAGTAGCAAAGCTAGCCTTTGTTCCCCAAAACAGGAAAGAAGCCCAGAAGTTTCTCTCAATGATTAGGTAAAAAGCCACCTCTTAGGACCTCAGAGACTTCACCAAAAACTCGGGGTCATCTACTTGGATAGAAGCCAAAAAGTCCCGCCTGGCCCATCAGGTAGAAAAGAGGAGAACAAAAAAACTAAGAGGCTTTTGTGAAGGTGTTTATACCAGGGGCAGACCTCTGTACCTGGCTCGAGTTTTTCTGTTTGTTATTTTGCCTTTTATTAAACCTTTTTGTTTCTAACACTGCAGCAGAAGCCATCCTGCTCATTACTTCCCTCCAAAGGTAATAGCTAAGCTGTCCTTGGGTGTGTTAGGTTCCCTTTTGAGGGTTCATAAGACCTGGCCCGAGAAAAAGAACCTAGCAGTTGTTGTGGTCCTGTTTGCTCTTTGCCTGGAAAGAGCAGAATTTCAATCATAGAATCACAGAGTCTCCTGAGCAGGGAGGGACCCACAGGGGTCACCCAAATCCAGCTCCTGGCCCTGCACAGGCTTGTTGGTGTGAGTCCCTGGGAATGAAATAATCCGCATTATCCTTCTCTGCCCAGGTTCTTCCTGTCGGTGCCTCCCGAGGAGAACCACCGGCAGGACGGGGAGCGGGAGGAGGAGGAGGAGGCCCACGAGGTGACCAGGTTCTACACCAACCCCATTGCCAAGCCCATCCCCCAGAGCCTGGAGGGCAGCGGGCACAAGGCCCACTCGAGCGTGGACGACACCATCGTGGCGCTGAACATGCGCGCGGCGCTGCGCAACGGCCTGGAGGGCAGCAGCGAGGACGCCTCCTTCCAGGAGGACTCCCTGCAGGAGGAGTGGGACAAGGAGGTGGAGCCTGGGCTCCAGCAGCACCCTGCAGGTGAGGCTGCCGGGGGCAGCATTGCACAGAGTTTTCTGCTGTTTGGCACCCTCAGCTTTTGCTTTTTTCCCTCCTTCCATCAAATACAAATGTTACTTTTCTTACCCAGTGCAGAAATTTTATCTGCTGAGTCAATGAGCATTTAAATTTTATGTGTATGTAACTATATGTCAGATTAAGATCTAATAGCTTTAGAGTAACTAAACCCCAGTTTTACATCACATGTGTTGGAGTTTTTTAAGCTTGAGAAGGTCAAGGGAAAAGATTGGTTAATCCTCCCAGGTGATACTTCTGTGGCATGTAATGAAACTGGCAGGTGACGTGTGCAGAAGAAATGTCTATAGACATTTTGGAGATGCAAAATGCTTTTGGGAAATAGGAAGATCATTTGACAAATTAATAGATGAACAGGAATTGGAGCCTGTTAAATGTAGAAGCTGCAGTTTGGTCAGCAGTGCCTGAGGCCCCAGGCTACTAAAGCTGGGAGAGTGTTTTCTTCAAGTGTTGATACATTTGCAATTTTCCTTCTCCCTGCCTACCTTCTGCCCTTCCTGTTTGCACACCTGCTGCTCCCTGGCAGGTGCCTGAGCAGAACCTGCCAGAGCACTTGGTTTGAATGTGCTCTGGAGGCTGTGGAATGAAGGTGTTGTGGTGTCTGTTGCCTTTGGGTGCCCTGATTCTCAGTTCCTCTGAGGCTTCCAGCTGATCAGGCTGGAAAAGAAATGGGATAACAGTCTGGGAATGTTGATACATCGCTGCCAGCCCTGTTCTCAGGCAATGTTGTGTTGCAGGGATTGTCCTGACTCGAGCTGGCTACTACACCATCCCCACCCTGGAGGAGCTGGCCCGGCTGACCAACGACAGGAAGGAATGCATCGTGTCAGACTTCACCATCGGCCGCACGGGTGAGAGCCCGCCTCGCTGGGCCTGATCCGGGGGCCCTGCAGCTGCAGAGCCTCAGCTCCAAACCTCAGCCTGGCCTCACCAGTGCCCTTGCTTTGGGAGCAGTTGGCAGCAGAGTTGTGTAGGATTTTAGGATAAAATGAATCCCAGTATCACAGACTGATTTGGTTTGGGAAGGGCATTAAAGGCCAGCCCATTCCAGGGTGCTTCCACCATGCCAGGGTGCTCCAAACCCTTGGACATTTCTAGGGATCCAGGGGCAGCCCCAGCTGCTCTGGGCACCCTGTGCCAGCCCTGCCCACCCTGCCAGGGAACAATTCCTCATTGCCAAGATCCCATCCAGCCCTGCCTTCTGGCACTGGCAGCCATTCCCTGGGTGCTGTCCCTGCAGGCCTTGTGCCCAGTCCCTCTGCAGCTCTCCTGGAGCCCCTTCAGCCTTCCCTTCTCCAGACTGAACATTCCCAGCTCTCCCAGCCATTTGATATCAGTGTTAAATTTGATAAGGCTCCTCCAGAGTTTTCTCAGGGGGAAGGATGTGTTGCTTTGCTTGGGAAACAGGATGGGACTGGGTGGGGACAGGAGGAGCACAGCAGGAAGGTGGGCTCTGTGGCATGTGACTTTTCACAGTTTTAATTGTGACTTTTCACAGTTTTAATTGTGACTTTTCACAATTTAATTGACCTTTCCACAACTTAATTGTGACCTTTTGGGTTGTTCTGCAGGTTATGGATCGATTTACTTTGAAGGAGAAGTAAATCTAACAAACTTAAACCTGGATGAGATTGTACATATCCGGAGAAAAGAAGTCATTGTTTACCCTGACGACGAAAAGAAACCTCCCATTGGGGAAGGGTTAAATAGGTAAGTGTTAGATAAGGATGATTTTTAGGACCCTGACAGCCTGCTGTGCTTGCAGGCTGCAACCAGGAGACAAATCCAAACAGTGCACTCGGTTTACAGTGTCAATGAGTTACCTCCAGCTTTCTGAAGCACAGATTGTGTTTAAAAGCCCACACGAGTTTCCCTGGCCGGGGCTGCGCTCTGCCCCCCTGGCCAGGCTGCCTGCCCTCCTCTCTGAGTGCTGTCCCCTGGCAGGCGAGCCGAGGTGACCCTGGACGGGGTGTGGCCCACGGACAAGACGTCGCGGTGCCCGATCAAGAGCCCCGAGCGGCTGGCCGAGATGGACTACGAGGGCCGCCTGGAGGCCGTGTCCCGCCGGCAGGGCGCGCGCTTCAAGGAGTACCGCCCCGAGACCGGCTCCTGGGTCTTCAAGGTGAGCCCAGCAGCCCCACTCAGGGCCTTTCTGACTCTGGGCAGCTGCCTGGAGTGCCTCGGCTCTGCTGAGAACCGTCCTCACCAAAGCAGCTCCTCACTCCTGGGAGCGTTCAGTGTCGGGTTGGATGGGGCTTGGACCAGTGGACCAACCTGCACTTGTGGAAGTGCATGCTCATGGAATATATATCCCTGCTCATGGAATGAATGGGCTTTAAGTCCTCCCAGTCCAAACCAGTCTGCGGTTCTGTGGTGAAAACTGGCCCTAGACCTGCCTAGAGCAGATGGTTTTAGTCTGTAGAGAGGCTGAATTTGTTGCAGGTGTCTCAAGAGTTTTGTGTTAGGACACCTGCACAGGGCACAGTTACACCTGCCCCGTGTTCAGGCCTTCCAGAAATTTCACTTCCAAGCTGTGACACGTTTGTCCTTCTCCTTAACACAGGTAGCACACTTTTCCAAGTATGGCTTGCAAGATTCTGACGAGGAAGAGGAAGATCATCCTTTAAAAGTGGACACCAAGAAGTTAAAGACCACACCTGTGCCACCCCCAGGGCACCTGCCACCCCAGCAGATGGCCCTGAACGGCAAACCAGCGCCCCCGGCTCAGGTAGAAGGAGAGCAGTGACTAAAGGGGGCTGATGACACGGAATTTGGAGAATAGCAGTGCCTGGGAAGGGGGTGGTTGGAGTGACGTGCAATCTGGAGAGTGAAGCCTTACAGAAACTCTTCTGAGCTCTGCCTGAGTGGCTGCGTGTTGTTTTCCTTTGAGACACTTGACATTTCAGACTAAGGATGGGGCGGGGAGGCTTTCAACCCTTGTTTCTTGTTTGAATTCTAGTCTGAGTTTGGCAGATTTGCACCTCTTCTGGAAGAACCCTTGTTTTTGTGGCTATTAAATGCACGCCCATAGTGCCACCGCCGTGTGCTGCCTGCCTGGACAGTGATGCTGTGCACTTGCCTTTACCACCATTAGTGTGCAAGACTGTCTGCTTTCCGTTTTAAGAATGTGCTCTATTTTTATTAAAACAATACTTTTTGTAAGGCTGGCTATATGCTGGCTTCATAAACATATTTGTGTTGGATGTGACTGCTTTAAATCTTTGCAAAACATCCTCAATGCTGGGCCCATCTTACACAGGAATGTTTGATCCACAGGCAGTGTTTGATCTAGTTCACTGGGAATGCCAGGAGCCCAGGTGGGCAAGAGGCCAATGGCCCCTGCCCTGGGCTGTCCCAGCCATGGAGTGGCCACAGACCCAGGGCAGGGATTGTCCCCCAGGGCAGGGACTGTCCCCTGTGCTGAGCACTATGTTACACCTTGATGGCTGTGTCCAGTTCTGGGAAAGAGAGACCTGGAGGGGCTGGAGCGTGTCCAGAGCAGGGAACAGAGCTGGGAAGGGGCTGGAGAATTGCTGAGGAGCTGGGAAGGGGCTGGAGAATTGCTGAGGAGCTGGGAAGGGACTGGAGAATTGCTGAGGAGCTGGGAAGGGGCTGGAGAATTGCTGAGGAGCTGGGAAGGGGCTGGAGAATTGCTGAGGAGCTGGGAAGGGGCTGGAGAATTGCTGAGGAGCTGGGAAGGGGCTGAGGCTGGAGCCAAGAGGCTCAGGGGCCCTTGTGGCTCTGCACAAGTCCCTGGCAGGAGGGTGGAGCAGAAAATGGCCTCAAGTTGTGCCAAGGGAGGTTTAGGTTGGATATTGGGAAAATTTCTTCCTGAAAAGGGCTGTGCAGCCCTGGCACAGGTTGCCCAAGGCAGTGCTGAAGTCACCTCCCTGAGGATTCCACAGCCTGTGGATGTGGCACTTGGGATGGAGTCAGTGCTGGGGCACGGTTGGACTTGGGGGCTCAGAGGCTGTTACCACCTCAGTAGTTCTGTGTTTGTCACACAGAACTTGTCCCTGGGAGCCAGTGTGAGTCTCTGCTGACCATGTGTGTGGCAGGAGAGCAGAGCTCTCCAGGCAGTGAGAGGGGCCCTCAGGACCCTGATCCCTGTCCAGCAATTCCAAAGCACCTTCTGCTCCCTGGGCAGAACAGCCTCTGCTGGGGCAGGCTGGGGCTGCCAGCCCTGCTGGATTCTGCAGGGACAATCCCAGGGCAGTGCCAGCTGCTGCTCCAGCTCTCCCAAGGCTCCTTGGCTAATTAACACCCACTCATTCATCCCTCTGCTGGAGTAGGTCCTTAATTATTTGCATTTTGAGCTGCACATGTGGCTGCCCAGCTCACTCCAGCTCCCCTCCCTGCTTCATGTTCAGACTGGGGGACCAGAGCTGAGGTTTTAAACACTCAGGAGTACTGGGAATATCAACAGATATTTTAAAATATTCTTCCACAATCCAATGTACTTAGTAAAAATTCCTCCAGGTTAGTTAACCTCTCTGACTTGCATAACATTAACTGAGGTTTTAATTTCTGAAATTAGGAAAAACATCAGTTAGTTTCCCAAAACCCTAAGAAACACCATAGCATTGCTTAAAACTTCCCAAAAACTTGTTGTAGAACACATCTGGTAATACTGTTATTTGGGCTGTAAGAAGCATTTAGTATCTAGACTTGGTTTTTGCTTTGTCTTTCCTCACTAAATTAAATATTAATGAATTTATTAATATTGCAAGGGAGCCTGCTGCATTAAAGCCCAATGAAGGGAGAAGTGAAACTTGTGTATTTGTAACCATATTTTGACTTGTAAATCTGTTCCACGCATGGGGCCAGGCTCAGATTCTGCATCCTTACAGACCCCCCAGGTGATTTTATCTCAGCTGAGAACCTTCACTCCATCCTGGCTGCCTCTACAGAGCTGAGCACAGCCTTGTGAACATGCTCCTTAATTCCTGAGCAGCATCCCCAGGACACTCCCTGCCTAGGTTTCCTCACTCCTGTTTTTACATCACTTCAGTGCTCTGTACTGTGTTTTTTCTGGGAAGCTGGAGGCATGAGGCTTTCACAGGACACAAAGCTGAGTTATGGGATGGTTAAACTGGAGCCAAACCAGTACAAGGGAGCTCAGGCAAAAGTACAGCCCATGTGAGCAGTTAGCCATGGAATGAGTAGTTAGCCATGGAATCATGGAATGGTTTGGGTTGGGAGGGACCTTAAATCCCACCCAATGCCACCCTGCCATGGCAGGGACACCTTCCCCTGTGCCAGGCTGCTCCAGCCCCAGTGCCCAGCCTGGCCTTGGGCACTGCCAGGGATCCAGGGGCAGCCCCAGCTGCTCTGGGCACCCTGTGCCAGCCCTGCCCATTACAGTGACCACGTGAAAGGCAGATCTTTGTGGAATGTAGGCTCTGTGGTTGGAGTTTGTAGCACATGGGATGGATCTGGGAGGAGGGGAGGGAGGCAGGACACGCAGAGCTCTCCCTTCGCTGGGCACGTGAGAACTGCACTGCTGAAGAACAGTTTCCCAAACTGAATGGCACAACTGGGAAAACTCCAGGAGGGCACCGCTGCTGTGGGACTGCTCCTTCCCTGGCATGGCCCACCCTGAAGGTTGTGTGTGTCCATCCCTGACCTTGGTGTGCAGCCTTGGCAGAGCCCACAGGCGCTGCTGGGAGCCGTGGCTGTCCTGGCTGGGCTGTGCTCTCTGGGTGTGACCTGGCCTCTGTATCCGCAGCCCCTGGAGCTGGAGCAGCTGGGCAGGGTGGTGGAGCTGGACAGTGACATGGCAGACGTCACCCAGGAGCCGGCCCAGGAGCCCTTGGCAGAGGATGCCCTGGCCGAGGAGCAGGAGGCAGTGCCGGCGTCCACGCACATCGCGTCCACCCAGGGCATCAACCCCTACGTCCTGCAGGTCAGTGTCCCGCCCTCCTCGCTGGGGAGTGAGTGCAGCACTTCCCAAGGAGGCTTTTGCCTTCCGGGGGGGGTCACACAGCAGCCTGTAATGGTCAGTGCATCCCATGGGGTGGGACTGAGCTCACACCACACTCTGTCCTGGGGAAAGCCCCCCACGTGGAGAGCCCAGTGCTGACACGGAACACCCTAAAGCCAGAGCTGAGTTTCCAGAACTCTGGCCTGTGGGCACTGGGACAAGCTGAACTGAAACCAGAGCAGCTGCCTTGGGCCCCTTCTGCCTTGGTAGAAAAAAATGTTTTGGGGTAACTGGTCTTGATTTGGGGCTTGGTGTTGATGTTTTTATTTCACAGTACTACAGAAGATTTGGGTTGGGAAAAACCATAAAGCCCATCCCATCCCAGCCCTGCCATGGCAGGGACACTTTCCACTGTGCCAGGCTGCTCCAGCCCCAGTGTCCAGCCTGGCCTTGGGCACTGCCAGGGATCCAGGGGCAGCCCCAGCTGCTCTGGGCACCCTGTGCCAGCCCTGCCCACCCTGCCAGGGAACAATTCCTCATAGCCAAGATCCCATCCATTGCTGCCCTCTGGCACTGGCAGCCATTCCCTGGCTCCTGTCTCTCCAGTTCTTTGTAATTTTTGTGGAAGGACAGAACCTTGAACACCTCTGGGCTTCTACCTGTAATGACAAATAGACCAGAAGTTAATCCTTAAGCTGACAAACAGCAGACAGAGCTGAGATCTAGGAAATCATGATTATTGTGGGATGTCAGCCCATCCCCAGTGAGTCCTGTGCACTGATGCAACAAGGAGTTGTAGAACCTCATCCATCAGGCAGCAAGCCTGAGCTGTGCCACCACTGTTCCTTGGAATGTTTGCAGCGTGGCTGTGTTGTTTGGTCATGTGCTGCATGTAGGAGTTTTTTTGGGTGGGAAGAGCTATTTTGATGAGCTTAGTGAGCTGCAGCTGTGGGAGGGATTGCTGATGTTCTGGCTTGGCTTCCCACATGCCCAGATCATGAAAGCTTCCTTGCTTGCTGATGACGACGACCTGGATTTGATCCTGGATTACCCTGGGAAGCAACCTGCCAAGATGGACACTTCCCAAGAGATCTGCTCCCCAAGGCTTCCCATTTCAAAATCACAAGGACAGAAAAGACACACAGGTATGGTGAGAAACCACAGATTGTGTGAAGGAAGGTGAATTTTAACATGAACAGGTAAAATCCTGGGGTCTGCAGCAGTTCCTTCCTCCTCTGTTCATTCCCTGCTCCACACAAGCCCTGCCCTGAGTGCTTCAGTGCCTGGGCCACCTCCTCAGCTCCTCTGATGCTTGCACTGATCTTTTCACTTTTGTTTTTCTTTTTGTGTGTTTTTTTTTTCCCTGCTTGTGTGGGGTTTTTTTCCCCTTTTAAGTTCTCCCAGAGGCACCACCTTTGCAGCTTGGTTTGGAGGTGGCCTGTGGTGGCTCTGCTGAGGGCACCAGCTGTGCCCTGCACAGGGCAGCCCCTACCAGATTCCCCCACTGCCCAAACCTTGCCCCTTGCACCCAGGGCACCCACTAAGTGGTGCTTTCCATGGGGATATTGAGGAATACCTCTGGGAATAAGCAGGAAGGTGCTCCCTGATGGAAGAAATTCATTAATACAGGTCTGTTAATCAATTCAAAGCCCACGTGACTGACAGGGACAGCCCTGAGGTGTGTGTGGGGCCAGTGTGAGCCCAGCTGATCCGTGTGCCACCCAGTTCTGTTCTGGTGTCCTGATTCCAGCATGAAATCAGGGAGTCCTTTGGGAATGGCCCAGTTGGGGCTGGGGCTCTGCCTTTCCCCTTGCTGGGAACACCCCATGTGTTCCTGTGGGCAGTGCTGGAGGGTCAGTGGGACTCACACTTAGCTCCGTGTTCCCATTACAGCACCCAGACATTTGCCACTGGCTGTGCTGGGAATTCCTGAAATCCCTTCAATGCCCTCTGAAATACAGGTGCCCTTCCACTGAACCGTTCTTCCTGCTTCTCCCCGTCAGCTGCCGGGCTGCTGCAATCCAAGTTTGCCAGTGTCCTTTTCCAAGCGCCGAGTGCTGCTGTGGCAGACGCCAAGGGCCCCAGGACTTTGGGCAGCCCCCCCGGTGCCGCGCTGTGGTCGGCGGCGCCGCTGGCCTCGGCGTTCGCGGTGCCCGCGGCCGTGCCCGAGGTGCAGGTGAAGACAGTGGGGGCCCGCAGGCAGCGCGGGCTCGTCCCTCTGGAGAGGTCCATCACCTACGGAAAGGGGAAGCTGCTGATGGACATGGGGCTCTTCATGGGCCGCTCCTTCCGCGTCGGCTGGGGCCCCAACTGGACGCTGGTGAATTGCGGAGATCCGCTGAGCGGCTCGGGCGAAGTGGAGGATGCTCAGGTGGAGCCCGTGGAATACGGATTCCTGCCGACCCCCGTGGCTCCCAAATCGTGAGTAGTGCTTTCCTTCAGGATGGACGTGACAGGCTCACTCTGCAAGGCTGGCAGAGTCCTGCTTGCAGGCTCCTTCTGACATGCAGCAGTGGTGCAAGATGGTGTTGGCCGTGGAGATCTCCTTCATGGCCCTTCTCCACAAAAATATCACTGTCAAATCTTGGAATAGCATAGTAAAGAGGATTTGGTTTTTCTTTTTTATCAAGCAAATAGCACTGTCACCCAGCACAAGGTTAAAGAGAAGGTTCAGAGTTGTTGGCCAGAAAGCTTCCAATCTCTTGGTTCTCCCTGAGGACATCTGCCCTACGTGAGGAAGTTCTAGTTCAGCTCCTCAATTCCCAGATGCCTTCATACTGCCTGTGCATCCAGCAGCACGTGGGCCTTTAGGGTCTCCATACCTGAACTGGACTGGAGTATAGCCCAGTCCCACCATTTAAGTGCTCCAGAAAGCCTCTCTGGATGTTCTCCAGCATGTGTGAAGTGTGAGGAATGAGCTGGGGTGAAGGTGTGCTTGCTGCCTCTGCGGAGTTCAGTGAGTCAGTTTATTCACCAAATCATAGAAGGTTTGGGTTCAGAGACTTAAAGACTCTCTTGTTCCAACCCACTGCTGTGGCCAGGAACACTGTCCACTAGCCCAGGTTGTTCAGGATCCCAAAGCCTGGCTCCAAATCCCAGACTCTCACCAGGATCTTCATGCCTTGGGTCATGTTTTACTGTCGTGTTAATTAGGACAAGCTGCAGGATGAGCTGCTCCACTTGCATGGAGAACATGCAGAACTGTTGCTACTTGGTGTATCTCCTCTTTTCCTCCAGACTCACAGAATCCCCTTTCAAAGTTCACGTGGAAAAGTTGAGCCTGGAACAATGGAAGATGGACAGAGACAAGGAGTTGTATCTCACCCCTCTGGAGATAAAGCTGAAGCACAGCACTGTCCATATGGATGAGCCCTGTCCCCTCCTGGCCCCCAACCCTGGAGTCTCTGCCATCCATGACTATGCTGACTGGGCCAGGAAAGCATCTGAGGATCCCACTGTGGCAGACAGTGAGTACAGAATGATCCTTCTCACAGAATGGTTTAGACTGGCACAGCCGTGCCAGCCCAGGCAGTGCCAGCTGTGCCCCACGGCCACCTTGTCCCCAGCCCAGAGCACTCAGTGCCACCTGCAGGGGACACCTGCAGGGATGGGCACTGCCAAGCTCCCTGGGCAGCCCCTTCCAAACACAGTGGGGCCAGTGAACCCTCCAGGACAGGGACAGTGAACCCTCCAGGACAGGGACAGTGAACCCTCCAGAGCTATCCTCACGCGAGCCCCTCTGGGCCCTGTGCTCCCTCTCCTGACGCTGGGTGTGTGTCCCCACAGCCGTTGTGAAGCACTGGTGCCTGGCCTGGACGTTGTGTGAGGCCATCTGGGGCAAGCTGAAGGAGCTGGAGGCCAGCCTGGAGGAGCCCAGCGAGTACGTGCAGGCGCTGGAGCGGCGCAGGGCGTTCTCGCGGTGGCTCTCGGAGACGGCGGCCGCGCGCATCGAGGAGGAGGTGGCCCTGTCCCGGCACGGCAGCCACGTCGAGGCCGTGTTCAGCTGCCTCACGGGCAAGAGGATCGGCGAGGCCTGCAGGCTGGCACAGCAGGCAGGTGAGCACCCCGGGCTGCTGGCACTGCCCAGGGAATGGGCACGGCCCCGAGGCTGCCAGAGCTCCAGGAGCCTTTGGCCAGCGCTGCCAGGGGTGCCCAGGCTGGGCTTGGGGGGTCTGGGCAGGGCAGGGGTGGCACTGGGGGATCCTTGTGGGTCTCTACAGCTCATGATATTCTGTAAGGTTCCTAAATCACACCTTTTGTGTAGAGGAGGAAGGACATGCACAAAGAGAGTTTAAACTTAGAGAGCTCATCGTCACTGGCTGCTCTGCATGTGAAATGTTCCCTTGTCAGTGACCACAAAATCATGTAATGAGCTGGACTGGAAGGGCCTTCAAAGCCCATCCAGTCCTACCCCCTGCCACGGGCAGGGACTCCTTCCAGTATCCCAGGTTGCTCCAAGCTTTGGCCAGCCTGGCCTTAAAGATTGGGTAGGGGCTGCTGCTGGAGTGCATTTGGACCTGGGAGTTTTCATAGTCACTCCTTTGAATTTTTAATGAATTATCATTCTAATTGAGCTTCTGTTCAGACATTTTATATTTGGGTTCAAAACGTGTATTTTCAGAGCCTTATGGCAGGTTTTATCCCTGTCTGTTATACCAGGTGTTTATGGAGTGATTTATTTTGTAAGAAATATTGCAGTTGTGGCCTCCCCATTCCTGGAACTGTTCCATCCCCCAGCGGATGGAGCTTGGAGCAGCTGACCTAAGTGGAGGTGTCCCTGGAACGGGATGAGTTTTAGGATCCCTCCTGGCCTTGTGAGGCCATAAGGAGCTCAGCTGGGGGTGTCCCCGCAGGTGACCACCGCCTGGCGCTGCTGCTGGCACAGCTGGCTGGCAGCCAGCCCGTGCGGGACCTGCTGACGCTGCAGCTGGTGGACTGGCACCGCCTGCACAGCGACCGCTTCATCCAGGAGGAGCGCCTGCGCCTCTTCGCCCTGCTGGCGGGCAAGCCGGTAAGCACGGCCAGGGTGAGGGGCAAGCACAGCCCCGGGCCAGCAGCTGGCAGCACAGCCAGGGCGAGGAAGGGTGTAAGAGTCCCTGGTGGGCTGTTCGGGTCCAGTCCGGCCAGCTGGGGACCCCAGCCCACACCACTCACATGGACAAAGGCAAAAGACCTGAAGCGCTCTTCTCCACGTGGGCATGGATGTCCTCAGTTTATTTCCAAGGTGGAAAAGGGGCCAGCCAGCTGCCTCTAGGGGGTTTTAAGGACTGGAAGGGGGCTGGAGGAGAGGGGCTGCAGCCTGTGGGATACAAGTGAGGGGAGGGGTAAACCATGGAGAGACCACCACACTGACACTTAGGGGAGGGGGAAAGGGGAGACCACGTGGTGATAGGATACAAAACGTGTGAACAGTGCAAATTACCAAACAGCCAGTGCAAACAACTCAATAACTATTCAGTGCAGTACAACAGAAGCAGAAAGGGCCTTTGCATGGGATCCATGATGTTTCATTCAGCCATGCAGTGAGGGTTCAGGGTCCAAGGGCACGCTCGTGGGCAGAGTCCAGGTCCCTGTGCCTCCAAGGCAGGGGCTGCACAGTGGCATCGGGGCAGCACAAAGATGAGGGCCAGGTGGGGAATGGGGAGGGAGTGGCTCGGGGACATGGGAACAAGGCAAGGAGCCAATGGGGTGTATCAGCTTTTGAGGGAAGCTTCTTGTGTCTCCCTCGCCCAGGGAATACCTCTCAGGGTCCCCACAACTCCCCCTTTTGGTATTATTAAGAAAGCTTCTCTGAAGGATCAACTGAATCAGCACAAAATGACAAAAACAATAAAAAGCACCCAATCATCATTAGACAATTTTCAAAATGCAAACAATTCTGAGTCCCCAGTGTCCAAGAGTCCCCAAATTTTCTGGAGCATCTTAGAGCTGGCAGGAGGGATGCAGGGTTTTCTTAACATACTTTATCAGGAAACTGAGTCAGGAGAAGGTTCCTTCAGCAGGGACTGGTTCTCTGTCACCCGTGGCAGAGTGGTCGGCTGTGATCGGCTCTGTATGAGGCAGTGTAGGGGGTGGTGTGCCTGTTGGAAACTCCAAATAGAAATCATTAACTTCTAAGAAAAAGATAGTTACTTCAGGGAAACTTTCCTTTCTTTCCCTCCCAATCATTCCCCTCTGGAGCCATGTCACACAGCCACAGGCACTGCAGGGAGGGTCTCCTCCTCCTTCCCTCCCAGAGCCACCTCCTGCTGCTGCACACCTGGCTCCAGGTGTGGCTGGGCAGGGTCTCTTTGGCTCCAGGTGTGGCTGGGCAGGGTCTGTGGCTCCAGGTGTGGCTGAGCAGGGTCTCTTTGGGGCTGAGCAGGGTCTCTTTGGCTCCAGGTGTGACTGAGCAGGGTCTCTTTGGGGCTGAGCAGGGTCTCTTTGGGGCTGAGCAGGGTCTCTTTGGCTCCAGGTGTGGCTGAGCAGGGTCTGTGGCTCCAGGTGTGACTGAGCAGGGTCTCTGTGGCTGAGCAGGGTCTCTTTGGCTCCAGGTGTGGCTGAGCAGGGTCTCTTTGTGGCTGAGCAGGGTCTGTGGCTCCAGGTGTGACTGAGCAGGGTCTGTTTGTGGCTGAGCAGGGTCTCTTTGGCTCCAGGTGTGGCTGAGCAGGGTCTCTTTGGGGCTGAGCAGGGTCTCTTTGGCTCCAGGTGTGGCTGAGCAGGGTCTCTTTGGGGCTGAGCAGGGTCTGTTTGGGGCTGAGCAGGGTCTCTTTGGCTCCAGGTGTGGCAGCTCTCCGAGAGGATCAGTGTCAACGTGTGCTCGCTGCTGGACTGGAAGCGCTGCGTGGCCGTGCACCTCTGGTACCTGCTGCCCCCCACGGCCTCCATCTCCAAGGCTCTGGCCATGTACGAGTTGGCCTTTCAGGTGGGTCACTCCCTCCTGCCCAGAAGGAGCCCTTCAGGGTGCTCCTGCCTGCTGGTGCTGCACAGAGGCTCCCTGAGCAGCCAGGAATTGCTGGATGTGGGATTGAGTGCAGGGTATGGGGGGAATGGCTTCCCTCTGCCAGAGGGGCAGGGTTAGCTGGGATACTGGGAAGGAATTCCGCCCTGGCACAGGGTGCCCAGAGCAGCTGGGGCTGCCCCTGGATCCCTGGCAGTGCCCAAGGCCAGGCTGGACACTGGGGCTGGAGCAGCCTGGCACAGGGGAAGGTGTCCCTGCCATGGCAGGGGTGGCACTGGATGATCTTTAAGGTCCTTTCCAACCCAAACCATTCTGTGATTCTCTAGAATCATAAGTTGTGTGGAGCATTTCCCTTTTATGGAGCATTTCCAGTTTTGTCTAGCTGTTTGACAGCTGCACAACATTAGGAAGAGGGACAGTGACCAACAGCAGGAAAGCCCTTTTGGGGCAGGCAGCCTGTTCTCCCACTGGGGTCATTAATCGTCAGCTGCCTTGTCCAGCAGCCCATGGTGCCCCACACCCCATGCGTGGCCCCCAGCCCCCCAGACACTGCCCCACACCCCGTGTGTGCCCCCCAGACACTGTCCCACACCCCGTGTGTGCCCCCCAGACACTGTCCCACACCCTGTGTGTGCCCCCCAAACACTGCCCCACACCCCGTGTGTCCCCCCCAGCCCCTGTCCCACACTCCCATGGCTCCATGCATTATGCAGAGCCCCGTGTCTTGCTGCAGAGCTCTGTGTGCAGCAGGACAAAGGGTTCTGCTGGAAAACGTGTTTAATCATTTAACTAAAGGCAGCTCAGCCCTCCATCCTCAAGGCAGGCTAAGCACAGCAGCAAGTCTGGGAACTTGTCACAGCTTCAGTATTTAGTGTGCACAGTGAGCACTTCTGAATACCCAGCTGTAGTGAAAGTTCTCAGCTGATTGTTCCCACTGACTCAGTGCTGCTCGTGGCTGCCCAGACCCTGCTTGGCTACAGAGGGAAGGCTCCCTGGGATGCACCCACTTCATTCCATCAAGGCCTCTGTGGTTTTCCAGCTATAAAAGCCTTTGGGAATGCAGGCTGTGTGTGAGAGCTGGCTGTAGCTCCAGGCAATGGTTTTTAAGAGCTCAGTGTGAGACATGAACCTGCCCTAGCATTCTGAGTTCAGGTTTTTCATGTTGGTTTTGGGGAGATCACAACTGCAGATGCAGGAAGAGTCTCCTGAGCCTGCTGAGATGTGAAATTCAGTTTTGTTCAGAATATGATCTTCAAACTTACTGTTGAAACTGTATTCCTAGAACACCTCAGAGTGTGAAAAATACGCCTGCTGTCCTCTGCCTCCTTACCTGGAAGACTCTGGGTATGTCATTGAGGAAGATGACAACGGAGGCAGGCCCCTGAGAGATGTCTGCTTCCATTTGTTAAAGCTCTACAGTGACAGGTAAGTGGGCAGAGTTAAACAAGTATTTAGGAAAGTCATGATCAGTCAGTGACTGCCTGAGTTCACCAGCCAGGGGTATGAATTCAGCCTGAACCTCTTGGAGCAGTCCAAAATCAGCCCCACCCCTGACAGAAGGTGGTGTCACCTGGGGATGGTAGAGATGGGGAACCTTAATCTTTGGGGCACATTTGTGGGGTTTTAGGTGCTTTCTATGTTTGAATAGTGCAGGAAGGCTTCTCTTTAGCTGCCTTTTTTGAAGGCAGTGAGAAATCTGCAGAGGAGCACATACAGAGGAAAAGGGGTGACAGTCTGGGTGCAGACCCATGAGAGTTTAGCAGTAAATACTGTTCATTTTCTTGTTAAAAAAGCAAACCAAACCCCCACACTGATGTAAATCACACTGGGTGGGTGAAGGGAGGGGATTGGATGTGGTTTTGTGGGCACAGTCAGCTCTCCCAGTTACCAGATTTCTCTGCAGGTCCTACGAGCTTGACCAGCTGCTGGATCCCAGGAGTGTCACCTGTGACCCGCTGGATTTCCGCCTCAGCTGGCACCTGTGGGAGGTGCTGCGGGCCCTGAACTACTCACACCTGTCCCAGCAGAGCTGGGGCGTGCTGAACACCAGCTATGCTGCCCAGCTGGAGAGCGAGGGGCTCTGGGAGTGGGCCGTGTTCGTCATGCTGCACGAGCCTGACGCGCAGTGAGTGACCCTGGGGGACTGTCCTGGGCACACCCTGAGTGACTGTCCTGGGCTGGACATGCCCTGAGTGACCCTGGGGGACTGTCCTGGGCACACCCTGAGTGACTGTCCTGGGCTGGACATGCCCTGAGTGACCCTGGGGGACTCTCCTGGGCACACCCTGAGTGACTGTCCTGGGCTGGACATGCCCTGAGTGACCCTGGGGGACTGTCCTGGGTGGGACATGTCCTGAGTGACCCTGGGGGACTGTTCTGGGCTGGACACACAGTGAGTGACCCTGGGGGACTGTCCTGGGCACACCCTGGGTGACCCTGGGTGACTGTCCTGGGCTGGACATGCAGTGAGTGACCCTGAGTGACTGTCCTGGGCTGGACATGCCCTGAGTGACCCTGTGTGACTGTCCTGGGCTGGACACATCCTGAGTGACCCTGTGTGACTGTCCTGGGCTGGACACATCCTGAGTGACCCTGGGGGACTGTCCTGGGCTGGACACATCCTGAGTGACCCTGTGTGACTGTCCTGGACTGGACACACAGTGAATGACCCTGAGTGACTGTCCTGGCTGGACATATCCTGAGTGACCCTGAGTGACTGTCCTGGGCCTTACAATAACTGGGGGTCAGTCCCACAGACCTGTGGTTGCAGAGGCTTCTCCCACCTGGAGCTGTGCACCTGGAGGCTTTGTGCCCCTTGGGAGAACCCCAGAATCCCAGCGTGGGGCGGGGCGGGAGGGCCTTGCAGCCCGTCTTGCAGCAGCGTGCTGCCCCGTGTGCGGGTGGCGGGCGCAGGGCTGGGGCAGTGACAGCTGCCCTGTGTCCCCAGCGTGCGGGAGAAGGCGGTGCGGGAGCTGCTGAGCCGGCACTGCGCCCTGGCCGAGAGCGCCGAGTCCTGGGCCAAGGAGAGCTTCCTGACGCAGCGCCTGTGCCTGCCCCCGCGCTGGATCCACGAGGCCAAGGCCGTTCGGGCCAGGATGGAGGGTGACAAGCACAAGGAGGCCCTTTTCCTCTTCAAGGCTGGGCACTGGAACCAGTGCCACAAGCTGGTTGTCCGGCACTTGGCCTCAGGTGGGTCTTGGTGCTCCTCTTGCTTCCTGCAGCACACAAAGGCATGGCAGGAGTGGGAGTGGGATCCCCTCTGCTCTGGAGCCAGGCTGGCAGAGCTGGGGGTGCTCGCTTGGGGAGGAGAAGGCTCCAGGCAGAGCTCAGAGCCCCTGGCAGGGCCTGAAGGGGCTCCAGGAGAGCTGCAGAGGGACTGGGGACAAGTGGAAGGGGGTGAGATTGGATGATATTTAAGGTCCCTCCCAACCCAAACCAGTGAGTGACACCATGGTTCCAAGCCGTGGGGTGGCCAGTGAAGGGATCAGGCTGGGTTTGGAGCAGCAGAGTTAGCACAGAGGGCCTGGCAGTTCCAAAGCAGCTCTCCCTGGATACCTGGTGTGGTGCTTTTCCTGGACAAAAGGGAAGCAGCAGTGCTTTCCCTGCTGCACAGCCCCACCTTCCTGGAGCACAGGGGCCTCTGCAACAAGGACAGCAGTGGCCTTCCGTTTCCCTGCTGTGTGGGTGTCCCTGCTGTGGCCTCTGTTCCTCACTCGTGTTCTCCCCAGATGCAATTATCAACGAGAACTACAAGTACCTGAAAGGGTTCCTGGAGGAGCTGGCGCCCCCGGAGCGCAGCGCGCTCATCCAGGACTGGGAGCTGGCAGGGCTGGTCTACCTCGACTACATCCGTGTCAACGAGATGCTGGACAGGATTCAGCAGGTAGGGGCAGCTGCTTCCGTCCCTGGGGGCTCACAGGGGGCTGCACTGAAGCCCTCACTGGCTGCTGAGGGGGGTCAGTGCTTCTCCTTGGCAGGCACTTCAAACAGAACATGGGGCAGCTCTAAAACCGGGCTCTGCTACCTGCTGGCACAGCAAGGGGTGGGCTGTGCCCTGCAGATGTGCCCTGTGGGTGTGTGACAGTGACAGGGGAAAGGGACAGGACAAACCCAGCAGTCTCAGTGTCCATTCCCCACATTCCTGTCCAGGCTTCCCCTTTCCCTGCTCTGGTGTGGATTCAGGCAGGTTTTGGTGTAGTGTCACCTGGTGGGTGAGTTTGGCCTTGGAGCTGAGTTGTGCTTGTTTCCAGCTGGATGTTTCCACCTACGAGCTGGAGCGGTTACACACCAAAGTGACGTCCCTGTGCAACAGGATAGAGCAGCTGCAGTGCCACACGGCCAAGGACCGCCTGGCCCAGTCAGGTATGGTGACACCCTGCCCAGCAGCTCCCGGGGACAGCCAGTTCCACACCTGGCTGACTCCTGGGCAGCAGCTGTATCCCAAACTCACAGAGCCGTTTAGGTTGGAAAAGACCAGGCAGCCATCCCCCAGCACCGCCAAGGCCATCACTGATGCATGTCCCCAGGTGTCACATCCACACAGCTGTGAAATCCCTCCAGGGGTGGGGACTCCACCACCTCCCTGGGCTGCACAGCCCTATCTGGGAAGGAATTTTCTCAGTATCTGACCTGAGCCCATTCCCTCTTCCTGTCCCCCCTATGCCACCATTTCTGCAGGGAGGAAGAATTGTTCCCCAATATCCAACCTAAACCCCCCTAGCACAGCCTGTTTTCTCTCCCCCTGTGACTGCACTGCCTGTGCTGAGGGAGGGAGCAGGGAGAGGACAGCACACCCTGTGCCTTCACTCCCGAGCTGCCCCTGCCCCTGACAGCCCCAGCTGGGTTTGCTCTGGGGCGGAGCACACACAGAGCCACTGTCCCTGTGTGCGTGTGTTCGAGGGTCCAGGATGAGGGAAGAGATGAGAATCTTGACTCCATGTTTCAGAAGGCTGATTTATTATATTATATGATATTATATTAAAATGCTGCACTAAAACTATACGGAAAAGAATAGAGAGAAAGGATTGATCAGAAAGCTGGAAAGGAATGGATAACAAAAACCTGTGACTCTCAGAGTCTGACACAGCTGGACCAGGGATTGGTCATTCAGTAGAAACAATCCACACGGCCCAATCCAAGGTGCAGCTGTTGGTGAACAATGTCCAGACCCCATTCCCCAGCCATCAGAGAGTCACTGCTTGCATTCCTTTTCTGAGGCTGCTCAGCTAGAATAGGCTAAAAATGCTAGCAGAGCGTTTTCATGAAACCACCACGGTGCCGTCCCTGCTCTTGCAGACATGGCGAAGCGCGTGGCCAACGTGCTGCGGGCGGTGCTGAGCCTGCAGCAGGGCCCCGAGGCGGGCCCCGAGGCGGCGGAGCCGCGCGTGCCGCTGCGCCTGCTGGCCCCGCACATCGGCCGCCTGCCCATGCCCGAGGACTACGCGCTGGAGGAGCTGCGCGGCCTCACCCAGGCCTACCTGCGCGAGCTGGCGCTGGCCGCGCACTGAGCCGCCCGGGACACCTCCGGGACACCTCCGGGACGGGCAGCGAGGTGGAGCTGCCCCGGGAAACGCTCCGAGCGCCGCGGGCACCGCGCCGCCGAGGGTCTTCGTGCATGAGGAGGGTCGGAAGGTTTTTATCGGAAAAATATAAATAAATGCTCTAGATTATTTTCCTGTCTTTTTGAAAACCACAAATAAAATGTTTATAGTACTCCCACGGGTTCCTTTGGTTTTTAAGGCGGGGTTTGGGTTTGTGGGTGTGTGTTCTTTGCTGTGTCACCCCGGGCTGGGTGTGTGGTGGGTAAGGACAGCCCAGGAAGGTCTGATACAATCCCACCTTACTTCGGTGGTGAGCAGGGTAGGCTCCTTCAGAATCTCGGGAGGAAACATCACCTGGAACCCAGATAAACCGGATTGTGGCCTTGTGGTACTGAAAGGGGCTCCAGGAGAGCTGCAGAGGGACTGGGGACAAGGCCTGCAGGGACAGCACCCAGGGAATGGCTGCCAGTGCCAGAGGGCAGCAATGGATGGGATCTTGGCAATGAGGAATTGTTCCCTGGCAGGGTGGGCAGGGCTGGCACAGGGTGCCCAGAGCAGCTGGGGCTGCCCCTGGATCCCTGGCAGTGCCCAAGGCCAGGCTGGGCACTGGGGCTGGAGCAGCCTGGCACAGGGGAAGGTGTCCCTGCCCTGGGCGGTGGCACGTTCAGGTGACACTGGCTGTGCAGGGGCCGGGTCACTGCGGCTTCGCCTCCTTCCATTACTGTAATTGGGCCTGAGCGGCCCCGGCCCGGGCGGGACGGGCTGGGATGAATAATTCACCGCCTGGAAACAAAACCTCCGGCCTCAAAACCGCTCGGCATCTGCCGCCGGGGCTCGGCGTGGGAAAGGTGCCAGGACAGGAGGCACCGGGAGAGGAGCGGCGGATTCCCCGGCGCTGGAGCGGGGATGCTCCGGCAGCCCGAGCCCGGCGCCGCTGCCCCTCAAACTCCCGGGGTTTTCCTCCCACGAACGGGAGCGATCTGCCTCTTCCCTTCCCTTCCCTTGCTCTTTGCCGAGACCGGAGAGCGGGATGTCCCTTGCTGCTCGGGGGGGTCACTCCGCTCCGGGGCTCCTCCGCCGCCGCCGTGTCCCCGTGTCACCGCCGCCGTGTCCCCGTGTCGCTGTGCGGTGTCCCCGTGTCACCGGTGCGGTGTCCCCGGGCTGTGCAGGTGCCGGGCAGTGACAGGCACCGCGTGCTGCCACCAGCGCCTCCCAAACCCGTCCCCAAAGGGGCTCGGCTGCCCCCGGAGCCCCCCCCCGGCCCCTGCCCCCTCCCAGCCGGGCCCAGGGGGGTCACCCACCGTGACCCCTCGCCGTGGGTGCCGTGCCCCCCCGCCCTGTCCCCGCCCTGACGTCACCCGCCCCCCCGTGTCCCCGGACCGGCGGCGGGATGGAGCCCGGCGCTCGCCTGTGCCTCGCCCTCTGCCTCGCCGGCGTCCTCCCGGCCCCGGGTGAGCAGCGGGGCTCGAGGGGCGCCGACCCCCCTCGGGGGCGGTCCCTGGGGCAGCATCGCCCCGCACGAGGGAATCCCGGGCTGGGGGTGGGCTGGGGTGAGGGGGGCGGGGGGTCCCGTCGTGCTCCCCGTCCCTGCCAGCTGCCGGGGGGTCCCGCGGCCGGGTCCCGGGGATCCCTCGGGAGGGGTCCGGCTGCACCCCGGCCGCTCCAAGCCCCGCTCCCGGTGTCCCCAGGCTGCCGGGGCGCGCCGGGAAGGTTCGCCTACAAACTGCTCCACGAGCTCTTCGCCAACTACTCCAGCGCCCTGCGCCCCGTGGAGGACACGGACCGCGCGCTGAACGTCACCCTCAAGGTCACCTTGGCCCAGATCATCGACATGGTGAGCGCCGGGCACGGCACCGGCACCGGCACCGGCACCGGCACCGGCACCGGCCCGACCCCCGCCCACGCTCAGCCCTTGGAAGCAGCCCGGGTCCGCCCCCAAAGCCCCCCAGGCGGCCTCGATCGGCTCAGAGCGCTTTGCAGACAGCCCGGTCCCCCCAAATCCAGCACCAGCCCCTGGAGCCCCCTCAGCTCCGCGGGGCACCGGGCTGGGGCCGAGGGCAGCGGGGCGGCCCCGGCTCCGCTCCCCCACGCCCACCCTCTCCCCTCGGCAGGACGAGAGGAACCAGGTGCTCACCTCCTACCTGTGGGTCCGCCAGACGTGGCTGGACGCCCACCTCACCTGGGACAAGGACGAGTACGGCGGCATCGACAGCATCCGCATCCCCAGCAGCTACGTGTGGCGGCCGGACATCATCCTCTACAACAAGTGCGTGGTGCTCGCACCCGGCTGGGGCTGGGGGCACTGCTGGGGCCGCACGGGGGGCTGCACGGGGGGCTGCCAGCCTCGGCGGGGAGCAGGAGGGTCCTGGAGGGGGAGATGCAGGGAGAGGGGGGCGGGGGTGCTGGCAGCAGCCGGGTGTGGGACTGACCCCACCACGGAGGGGACAGCCAGGGGCTGCAAGGGGATGTGGCCCCACGGGCACCCCTCCCTGCCCAGCGCCGACGAGCGCTTCGGCGGCTCCATGGAGACCAACGTGGTGCTGCGCTCCGACGGGCACGTCACCTGGGACTCGCCCGCCATCACCAAGAGCTCCTGCAAGGTGGACGTGTCCTACTTCCCCTTCGACGGGCAGCAGTGCCGCCTCACCTTCGGCTCCTGGACCCACAACGGCAACCAGATCGACCTCCGCAACCAGCTGGACAGCGGGGACCTGACGGACTTCGTGGAGAACGTGGAGTGGGAGGTGCTGGGCATGCCGGCCACCAGGAACGTCATCACCTACGGCTGCTGCTCCGAGCCCTACCCCGACGTCACCTTCACCCTGCTGCTGCGCCGCCGCGCCTCCTTCTACATCTTCAACCTGCTCCTGCCCTGCATCATGGTCTCCTTCCTGGCGCCCCTGGGCTTCTACCTGCCGGCCGACTCGGGCGAGAAGGTGTCGCTGGGGGTCACGGTGCTGCTGGCCCTCACCGTGTTCCAGCTGCTGGTGGCCGAGAGCATGCCCCCCTCGGAGAGCGTCCCGCTCATCGGTGAGCCGGGGCTGGGCTCGGGCTTGGCACGGGGGCAGCGGGGCCCCTGTGGGGAGCGGGACCCGCCGTGCCCCCTGCCAGCGCCCGCTGCCCCCGCAGGGAAGTACTACATCGCCACCATGACCATGATCACGGCCTCCACCGCGCTCACCATCTTCATCATGAACGTGCACCACTGCGGGCCGGGCGCCCGGCCCGTGCCGCCCTGGGCGCGCCGGCTCATCCTGCACCACATGGCGCGGCTCTGCTGCGTCTACGAGGTGGGCGAGAGCTGCAAGGGCCCCCGGCGGGCAGCGGGCGGGCGGGAGGCCGCGGGGGAAAGCCCCGCGGAGGGGCAGGTGGGCGCGGAGGTGAGGGGCTGCCCCTGGCACCACTGCCTGTGCCACCACGAGGCCCTGCTGAGGAACGTGGGCTACATCGCCGGCTGCTTCCGACGCCACCGCGCCAACCAGCGCCGCGCCGGCGAGTGGAAGAGGGTGGCCAAGGTGATGGACCGCTTCTTCATGTGGGTCTTCTTCCTCATGGTCTTCCTCATGAGCGTGCTGGTGCTGGGCAACGCTGCCTGACGGCTCTGCGGGCCCGGCGCTGCCGCCCCCAGGCACAGCAGGGGCTGTGGGCACCTCATGGGGGTGACACAAACGTCCCTGGTCCCCCAGCGCTGCAGGGCGGGAGCTGCACTGTCACTGAGGAGAGGTGCCCAGGAGTGGGACCCCCACCTGCAGGGCTGGGGGGTCCCAGCCCCTGTCCCCCTGTACCAGAGCGGGCACCCCCATCCCCCCGTGGCATCCTGCACCTGAGAAATGCACAAAAATGGAAATAAACTGTGGAATGTGTGTCCTGCCCCTGCTGCCTGGGACAGGGGCTGCCCGGGGAGGGAGGGGGGGTCAGGCCCTGAGCCCTGGCTGAGGTTTGGGGGTCCCCAGGAGAGGGGTGGGGGCTTCCCACGGGGAGGGGTGCAGGGCCCAGAGGGAGCTCTGGAGCTGCTGCCCACCCTGGGCAGGGCAGGCTGCTCCTGTGGTCCATCTGTGCCACCCAGCCCAGCCTGTGCCACCGTCCCATGGCAGCCGGGCCCCTCAGGGACCCTGTCCTGCCCCGGGAAGGGAAGGGAAGGGAAGGGAAGGGAAGGGAAGGGAAGGGAAGGGAAGGGAAGGGAAGGGAAGGGAAGGGAAGGGAAGGGAAGGGAAGGGAAGGGAAGGGAAGGGAAGGGAAGGGAAGGGAAGGGAAGGGAAGGGAAGGGAAGGGAAGGGAAGGGAAGGGAAGGGAAGGGAAGGGAAGGGAAGGGAAGGGAAGGGAAGGGAAGGGAAGGGAAGGGAAGGGAAGGGAAGGGAAGGGAAGGGAAGGGAAGGGAAGGGAAGGGAAGGGAAGGGAAGGAGATGATAAACTCTCCAGGACTGGTGGGTGTTGTGATGGGGGGAGGCTCTCCTGGGCACAGCTACCACCAAAGGAGGAGTTTTGGATTCTCAGAGAAGCAAGGACAGAAGCAGCACAATTGGAGAGAGATGGCCTTTGGAAGAAGGGGCAGCAGGGCAGGAGGTGACAGGGATGTCCTGAAGTCCTGCAGGAGAAAACGAGGAGTCCCAGCAGCTCTGGATGAACTTGGGAAGGCCTCCTGGAGCTCCTGGGACTGCGTGGGGAGCTGCCATGGGGGCTGCAGCTGCCCAGCACTGCCTGTGTGCTCCTGCTGGCCCCACGGCTCCACTTCCATAGCCTGGCACCTGGGCATGTCCCCTTTGTCAAGTGGCACTCAGCTGTCACACAGGGGCCTCTGCCTGTCCTGTGATGTCACACAGGGGGCTCTCCCTGCCCCACACTGTCACAAAGGGGCCTCTGCCCACCTGCTGGGCTATAAAAGGGACCATGGGGTGCTGTGACACCGCAGACTGGCAGCACCAGGGCCTCTGCCACCCCAGCCAGGTCACTGGGGAGCCTCTTCACCAGCCCGTGCCAGTGACAGGGACGGTGCCATGGCCTTCCTCAACATCTTCACCGTGGGTGAGCTGGTGGCAATCACCATGGTGGTCCTGCAACTCATCCTGGTCATTGTCATGCTACGGGACAAGCGCCTGTGGGTAGGTGGCCTCTGATCTGCTGTGTGCACTGGGCTGGGCTGGGCTGGGCTGGGCTGGGCTGGGCTGGGCTGGGCCGGCCTGGGCTGGGCTGGGCTGGGCTGGGCTGGGCCGGGCCGGGCTGGGCTGGGCTGAGTTTGGCTGGGCTGGGCCGGGCCGTGTGGGTTTGGGGTGTGTTGGTGTGGCATGCCTGGCAGGACAGTGTGGAGCATTCTGGGGAGCTGCTCTTGTCTCACCCGTCCGTGGTTCTTGCAGAGGATCCGTCGGAGCCCAAAGCATCCAAGCGCAGCGAGAGGCCGGCTGGAGGGGCAGGGCAGCGTGGGCAGGGCACGGGGATCAGCACAGACCGGGCTGCCCCATGGCAGCTCCCCACGCGGTTCCGTGAGCTCCAGGAGGCGTTTCCCAAGGTTCATCCGGAGCTGCCAGGACTCCCAGGCGCTCTTCGAGGAGCACCGCAAGGAGCTGGAGGCGCAGCTGTCCCAGTGGCCGAGGGGCTGCGGGGGGGCCCAGCCTGAGCTGCCCGTGGAGCTGGGGCTGCTGGGGGGCAAGGAGTCGCCGCCGGGCCCCGCGGAGGAGCGGCCCGAGGCGGGCACGGGCGGCGCGGCCGGAGCCGGGGCCGGGGGCCGAGGCAGCGGCAGCGCCCGGGGGCCGGAGCGGGGCGGCGGCACCGCCCTGGCCTGGTTCATCCCCGGCGACGTGCTGGTGGCCGAGGCCGCGGGCTCGGAGGGCGGCAGCAGCAGCAGCAGCTCCTCGCTGGGGCTGGCGGCCAGCCTCCCGAGCGCGGACCCGTGGTGGGGCCCGGCGCTGCCGCCCGCGCCGCCGCCGCCGCCCCCGGGCCGGGGCCGCCAGCCGGGCTGGGCCCTGGGCAGGCTCCGCGCCCGCCTCGGGGGCTGCCTGGCAGCCTGGTGCAGCCGCCGCCTCCCCGCCTGCTGCTGCCGCCGCCGCTGAGCCCCGCGGAGCCGAGCGGAGCCGAGCGGAGCCGCGGGAACGGAACGCGCCCGTGCCCGTGTGTGTGCCCGTGTCTGTGTCTGTGCCCGTGTCTGTGCCATGTCCGTGCCCGTGCCTATGTTTGTGTCCATGTCCATCCCCATGTCCGTCCCTGTGCCCATGCCTGTGCCTATGTTTGTGTCTGTGTCCATGTCTGTGTCCATACCCATGTCCCTGTCTGTGTCCATGTCCATGTCCGTGTCTGTGTCCGTGTCCTTGCCCATGCCCGTGTCCATCTCCATGCCTGTGTCCATACCTGTGTCCATGCCCGTGCCCATGTCCCTGTCCCTACCTGTCTCTGTGCCCATGTCCATGCCGTGCCCGTGTCCCTGTCTGTGTCCATACCCATGTCCATGTCCATCTCTGTGCCCCTGTCCCTGCCCGTCTCCGTGCCCGTCTCTGTGCCCATCTCTGTGCCCGTGCCCGTGTCCATGCCCGTCTCCGTCTCCGTGCCCGTGTCCGTGCAGAGCAGCCGTGCCTGCCCTGGCGCTGCCGCCTCCCAGCCCTGCCCAGCCCGGCGGGCACCCGGCCTGGAAGGGAGTGATTTGCCCAGGCAGGAGCCGACTCCCCCAAACCCACGCTCTCAGGCCTCAGCCCTGGCCACCTCGGACTTCTCCTCACTCTTTGTCTCAACGTTTCCTCTCAGCAATGAAGACAAAAAACCAAAAAAAATACCCCAAGCAAAGCAAAGCGAAGGTATTATTTGTAAAAGTGAGTGTTAGTGTCTTTCACAGCAATAGCCACATTAAGTTCTAGCGGGGCTTTGGCCCTTCCCTTCCCCCTGCAGGAGTTCAGGACATCCCTGTCACCTCCTGCTTTGCTGCCCCTCTCCCAAAGGCCATCCCTCTCCATTCCTGCTGCCTCCCTCTAGCTTCCCTGAGAATCCAAAACTCCTCCTTCGGTGGCCGCTGTGCCCAGGAGAGCCCCCCCCATCACATCACTTCTTTCCTCTTTTCTTGTTTGTATTTTGCCTTTCGATTTTTTTGTAATTTGTCTCTATTATCTCACGAGTTTCTTTGTCACAGCCCTGCACCCAAGGCAGCGAGGGCTCTGCCCTGGGCTCCTGGGCGTCACACAGGGATTTCTGAGTGCCCCACACTGTCACAAAGAGGGCTCTGGCTGCCCCAGGATGATACACAGAGGGCTCTGTCTGCCCCACACTGTCACAAAGAGATTTCTGAGTGCCCCACACTGTCACAAAGAGGGCTCTGGCTGCCCCATGATGTCACACAGGAGACTCTGCCAGGCTATAAAAGGGGCCCCACAGGAGCAGACAGTGCTGGGCACCACAGTCTGGCAGTGTCCTGGCAGACAACAGCCTCAGCCTCTGCCACCCCAGCAGGTTGGATTCCCCGCACTGGGATCCTGCAGCTCTCTGGGGAGCCTCTTCACCAGCCCGTGCTGGTGACCTGGAGCTCCGGGGATGGTACCATGGGGTGCCCCAAGACTTTCAGGCCAGGCTCATGCAGAGCTGCCAGGCTCTCCTCGAGGGGCAGCGCTGGGAGCTGCGGGCACAGCTGGCCCAGCGGCCGAGGATGCCGAGGGGCTGCAGGGGGGCCCAGCCTGAGCTGCCCGTGGAGCTGGGGCTGCTGGGGGGCAAGGAGCCGCCGCAGGGCCCCGCGGAGGAGCGGCCCACGGCGGGCATGGACAGCGCGCCCACGAAGGACAGAGGCAGGGCCAAGAGACGAGTCAACAGCTTATTGCTGGAGCTGGGAGCGGGCAGCGGCTCCACGGCCACGGACTGGTTCCTCGCCCCTGGAGAAGGGCAGAGCTGCGGCCCCACGGCACCGAGGAGCAGCAGCAGCTCCTCGCTGGGGCCGGGCACGACCGTCACCGCTGCTCGGGGCAGGGGCTCCCTGTCCGTGCCCAGGCCCCGGCAGCAGGTGCCCGAGGAGAGGGGCAGCGGGGCCGGGTGCGGCCTGCTGGAGCTCTGCTCCTCCCTGAGGGAGCTGCTGGTGGGCTGGTGGACACGACACGTCCGGCGCCGGCGCCGCCGCAGCCGCCACGTCCACTTCGCCAGGCCCCTGGTGACAGTGAGGTACATTGACTAGAGGGGCCGTGGGCACTGCCCTCCGGGAGCCTTGGAAAGCTTTTCTAATTAATAAATTATCAAAACCCACGAGTTCCTTATTTGCCCCATTTCACTTCTGCCCCCGTCCCTACAGGGGTGCGGGAAGGTGTTCCTTCCGTGGCAGGGGGATTGCAGTGAGATGGTTTTTAAGGTTCCTCCCGACCCAGACCACTCCGTGACTGCACAGTGATGCCACAGTGCTTGCTCTGGAAGCTCCATGGCATCACTTTCCTGTCGGGTGGGAGTTGGGCACACCTGGCACTCCCCAGGGGAGCGGTGCCATGGTTTATGGCTGCAGCTCTCGGTGTGCAGAGTCCTGTGCTAAGAGCTGGGCTAAATCCATGGCTGGTTTCCTGCACGGCACCGTCCAGGACCCCAGGGCTGTGCCACACTCCAGCCCAGAGTCTGCTGAGCATGGCTCTCTGGGTGTCACTGCAGCCGAGCAGGGACAGGTTCCCAGCCAAGCCCAGCTCTCCCCACCTCCCACTGAACACGAGGGCTTAAAGGTGGTGAAGAAATGCAGACAGACTCCTCTGTGCAGGCCAGGCCAGCGGGGCAGCTCCTCAGTGTTCCTTGACAGCAAGAAGCTCTCACCTGCCAGCTGGACAGGAGAGCCCAGACTGCTCACAGATCACAGAGCCCTTTCACTTGGAAAGGACCTTTTAAATCCCACCCAGAGCCACCCTGCCATGGCAGGGACACCTTCCCCTGTGCCAGGCTGCTCCAGCCCCAGTGCCCAGCCTGGCCTTGGGCACTGCCAGGGATCCAGGGCCAGCCCCAGCTGCTCTGGGCACCCTGTGCCAGCCCTGCCCACCCTGCCAGGAACAATTCCTCATGGCCAAGATCCCATCCATTGCTGCCCTCTGGCACTGGAGCCATCCCCCTTTTCCCATCTCCCCATCCCTTATTCTCCATCTCTCTTGCAGGCCCCTTCAAAACATCACCTGGGGCAGGTCCGTGAAGCTGAGCCAGCTGAGGCAGAGGCTGAATTTCCCATCCCATCGACTTTTCCTCTTTATTCCTTTCCTAACACACTGACCACCTGCTCAGGCAGCATCTGAGGCAAGCCTACAGCAATAAATACAGCTGATAACTTAACCAACAACCTGTTGGACTTTTGGGGAAGCCACTGGCAGCTCATCTCGTCAGTCCAAAGGCCCTGGAAGGGCAGGGGCAGCTCGGGGGGTGCAGGTGCCTCTCTGTGTCCCTGCCGGGCTGGGCAGGGCTGGCAGGGCAAGGACAGAGGACTACGGAAGGACAGACTGCCACACGCCCAGCCACAGCTGGGGCTGGTTGGGTGTCTCGGAGCTGCCCAGTGGAAAACGCTGCGGGCACGGCAGGAGCTGCGGGAGCAGCCGGGAGGGCTCCAGTGCCCCCAGGGTTTATTTCTCTTCTGTAAAACGGGCAGGGCGAGGGCACAGCAGGGTGGGGCAGGACCGCAGGTGTGCTGCGGCAAAAGCTGTGACCCGCAGAGCCCGCACGGGGACAGCAAACAGGGACGGGCACCGAACAGGGCACACGGGAACGCGGTGCCGGTTCTGCCCCGGTGCCGGTTCTGTCCCGGTGCCGGTTCTGTCCCGGTTCTGTCCCGGTTCTGTCCTGGTTCTGTCCCGGTTTCGGTTCTGCCCCGGTGCCGGTTCTGTCCCGGTTCTGTCCCGATTCTGTCCCGGTTCTGTCCCGGTTCTGCCCCGGTGCCGGTTCTGTCCCGGTTCTGTCCCGGTTCTGTGCCGGTGCCGGTACCGCGTGCTGCAGTTCTGTCCCGGTGCCGGTTCTGTCCCGGTGCCGGTTCTGTCCCGGTTCTGAGCCCGGTGCCGGTTCTGCCCCGGTGCCGGTTCTGTCCCGGTTCTGTCCCGGTTCTGTGCTGGTGCCGGTACCGGGTGCTGCAGTTCCCGGTGCTGCCGTCGGGCGGCGCTGTCGCTGCGGGGCCGTTGGGAGCTGCCCCCCCCCCCCCCCCCCGGTGTCCCGAGTGTCCCAAAGCGCCCCAAAACCGCCCCAAAGCTGAGCCGGCCCTTCCGAGCGGGGCTCGCCGTGGGCATCGGGCACATCGCGGCCGCACAGTGCCACCCCCAGGGATGGGCACTGCCAAGCTCCCTGGGCAGCCCCTGCCAAGGCCTGAGCACCCTTTCCATGGGCAAATTCCTGCTGCTGGCCCAGCTGAGCCTGCCCTGGCCCAGCCTGAGGCCGTTCCCTCTGCTCCTGTCCCTGTTCCCTGGAGCAGAGCCCGACCCCCCCGGCTGTCCCCTCCTGCCAGGGACTTGTGCAGAGCCACAAGGGCCCCTGAGCCTCCTTGGCTCCAGCCTCAGCCCCTTCCCAGCTCCGTTCCCTGCCCTGGACTCCTCCAGCCCCTCGGTGCCTTGTGATGATGGCCCAGCACTGGACATTTGTGGAAGGTGGGAGTTCTTCTATCTGTGTGGGACGTGTCCATGGGGGGCTTGAACTCCATCACGCCTGGGTGAGCGGTCACAGCAGGACGTGCCACCCCCGGGGTGGCTGCTGGCAGTGTCCCCTGTCCGTCCCCAGTGGCAGCAGCCCCCAGGCTCCACAGCCTTTCCAGGCCTTTCTCCCCAGGGCCCCGGCTCTGGGCAGCTTCCTGTGTTCCTGCTGCTCCCAGGACTGCAGCTCTCCTGTTGGCAGCTTCAGCTCATTCCTGGGGAAATTACCCCAGAGCTGAAAGCTGCCCAGGCCATGAACCTGTCTGTCTGTCTGTGTGTCTGTCTGTCAGGGTGCACCCACAGCGCCCATCCCATGGGCACGGGCAGGAGCCCCAGCTCAGCCTGGCACTGTGTGCCCGCAGCCAGGCTCCAGCTGACATTCCAGGAGCTGCCCTGGAGCCTGCTCCTCGTTTCCCCTGGGCAGGGATGCTCTGTGGGACTCCTCCCTGTGCTTTTCCCCACGAAGTCTGGAACTTCCCCAGCTTCAGGCCGGGTTTCTCCCGGTGGATTTTGGGCTCTGGCCCAAGGTCGAGGCCACCTGAATCCCCTCCTGCCCCGGGTGGGGGCAGCCCCTGGCTGGCCCCGGGTTTCACCCCTCCTCTGAAGCTGTGGGCTGTGCCTGGGAATTCCCTCGGAGCCTGACTTGGAGCTGTAAGAGCTCTGACTTCTTTCCTTGCCTTTTTGTCTCTGTGTGTTTGATGCTTTTTTAATTTATGGCAGCAAAGCCTAATGGAGATCCTTAACTCTGCATCCGCAATGCAGCAGGCAAACAAGGAGCTCTCCCCCACTCCCAGGCCCTTTCCCATCTATTTTCCCATTTTAAAAATTACAGTTTTTTATGCATCACTTCACGGTCCTCCCAACTTTCTGTAGACACTTAGAAATATCAGCTGGCAAATAGAGCAAGGTGCTCCCAGACCTCCCTGTCTGCACAGAACTCATTTGTGTTCCATAAAAAATGAGGCTTTTATGCTGGGGGAAGATACTAATTCCCTGGAGTCCTTGCATTGCCCAGGATTTCTTTTTCCCCCTTTTTTTCCCATAAGCATAGAAGTCAAACTCGGTAAAAGCAATAAAAAATTGCTGAGCAGCTCTTTGGGTTTAATATTCATCTGGCAGCTCCCTCCTGCTTCCCTACAAACGTCGTCCCCACTCACAGCAGCACCTTGCAGGTGTGGAGATGTGGAGCTGCTGGTTAGCTTGGGCCCAGGCTCAGGAGCCTGGTGGGAATTGAGTGGAATTAAGTGCTGGGAGGCTTGGAATGGTGTTGGTGAGGCTGAGGGAGTGAGCTGGGGCAGGGCTCTGCCCGGGGCTGCTCCCCTGGGTGTCCCTGCTGTCCTGGCTGCTCTAACAAGGTCTGAAGGGCTTCAGCTCCTGAGGGGGACAGCCAAGGTCCCCCCAGCTCCAGGGACCCCGGTGTGACCCCAGGGTCTGAGCAGGGGGAGCAGAGTCCCTCGCTGGGTCCCTGCCCACCCAGGGCTGTGCTGAGTCAGGGAGGGGGCACTGCCAGGTCTGGACCCAGGAGCTGCAGAAATCCGAGCAGGATGGGACCTGGGGGCACCGAGCTGCCCTCCCCAAACCTGCTGTGGTTTTCTGGCTGAGGCCCAGAGGAGCAGGGCCCGGGACAGAGCCAGCCCTGCTTTGGCAGGGCGTGTGCCAGCACAGACACGCTGCACACAGAGGGGGCTTGGGTCAGGCAGGCTGACAGCTAATTATGGCATTAATGTAATTAAAGAGCCAAAGTCCCTAGGGAAAATTCCTGACTGCAGGGGGAGGGCTCAAGTTAGATAAACCAACCAAAGATATTGTGGAAATAATTAAATATTGAAAATTGACATAAACCAAAGCAAATACTCTGATTAAGGGATGGGAGAGGTGAAACTGCTGCAGAGGAAGGCAGAGCTCTGGGGGAGTGTTGTGGCTGGGAGGCTGGACAGCCCAGCATGCCCTTTAGAACCCTGGGGACAGAGTGACCAGCCTCGTGGGCCTTGGCTGTGGACCAGCTGCCCATTTTCTCAGTGCTGGAGCTGGATGGAGCTGAACAGAATCTGGATGTGCCAGTGTCCCACCAGCCCTGGCCAGCTGGGGCTCCCTGCCTGGCCAGCGAGTGCCCCAGGGCCAGAGGGACACCAGTGCCACCCCACGAGGACGTGGTGTCCCCAGCCGGGCAGGGGGACAGCCAGGCCTGTCCAGGGCTGCCTGCTCAGGTGTCCAGCACGGGGCAGGGTCCCTGCGAGCTGCGTCTGCCCCTGGCAGCTCAGGCAGGGTCTCAAACCCCCCTCACAGCCCCCAATTCTGTCCCTTTGCTCTGCACTCCGAGGGCTGCAGCCTCAGCCCGAGAGGAAACACAGAATGGGAAACAAGCAGAGGCTGTGTCCTCTGGCTGGATCCCCTGGAGGGCTCTGCAGCACCCGGGGGTGTTCAGCTCAAGAGGCTTCCCTGGCCCAAAGATCTCTGCTTCACCTTGGGTTTGAGTGTCTCCCAGCCTGGGTGCCGGGCTCAGGTGCTGTTTTACACCCTGCCAGCTCCACCAGACTGGGGTTTTCCTCCACAACCTCGTGGTTTTCCCCCAAAGTCCTTGTGTTTTCCTCCACAACCTCGTGGTTTTCCCCCACAATCCTTGTGTTTTCCTCTACAACTCATGGTTTCCCCCCCAGTCTGTGTCTCTCTGCTCCCCCAGCCCCTCGGGGCAGGCTGGGCAGCCCTGCACTCCCAGCTCCCACCGTGTGACACCTCCAGGGAAGGGCTCCAGGCTGGCATCTGAATTCCTGGGAGCTCTCTGGGTTTCCATGGAAGCTGAGGCTGCTCCACAGCCTCTCCACAGCCTCCTCTGCTCTGTGTGGAGCACAGGATCCCCGAGAGCCTCAGCAGCCGGGCAGGCTGGCAAAGCACAGCATTTATCCACGGCTGGCTCCTGTCCTGGGCTCCCCTGGGACTGTCACCGGCGGGTGGGAGGCTCTGAAGGAGCTGTCACACAGGCAGGGTCTGCTGGGCTCATCCCTGAGAGG